>NC_063051.1:24910531-25211781 GCF_018812025.1 Megalobrama amblycephala
TCCATACCCATCCATCATAAACTTGTATTCCACACGGCTGTGGGGGGTTAATAAAGGCCTTCTGAAGCGAAACGATGCGTTTGTGTAAAAAAAAAAAAAAATCCATATTTAAACAAGTTATGAAGTCAAATATCGAGTTTCCACCAGACCGCCTTCCGTATTCAAGTTACGAAGAAAGTGTAAACTGGCGTCGCGTCAGTTACACTTTTTCCGTAAGTTGTATAGGGAAGGCGTAGGATGTAGCATAAGCTTTGTGATCTGCAAGAGTTTTACACTTTCTTCGTACGTTGAATACGGAAGGCGATCTGGCGGAAGCTCGATATTTGACTTCAATTAATAAATTATTATTTTTTTTTTACATTATTTTTACATATTTATTTTTTATAATTATTAATAAATAATAAATAAATAATTTTTGAAAATTTGCATATGATATGATCCTAATTTAGGACCATTTTAAGGGACTGAATTTAACATACAAAACACTGTTAACACATGTTATTGCACTTTTGACTCACAGTCTTATAGTTATAGTGATATATTTCTAGAGACAACCTCCCCATTTTGACTACAGTATGCTTTAATTCAGTTTACAAGCCTCATCCACCTTTAACATTGTTGCAAAGCCTGTCATTAAAATTGGAGACTTTTCGTCCGTATCCCACAGTAAAATTAAGCCATCAAAAACACTTGGTGATAGATGTGAGCAATTTCAAAATTATACGTTGTCACGAAGTGTGTACCAAAGGCTGTGTTGCAAACCATATATTGTAGCTGATTCTCTGTAGCAGATTGAAGCTTGTGGATCTTCACCAAGCTGTTTCAGATGTAAACTACCAACTTTGTCTCTCAAGTGTTTCTCTTAAAATTCCTTAGGAGAAATAGAAATAGTCACAAATGAGTCAATAGTTGACATGCAGTAAGTGTATAGAGCTATAAAATGAATGTGGATAGATAATTTGGCATTGGAAAAGTTTAATGAGAAATGTTTGTTCATTATTGAGATATCTGACTTTTCACTAAAACAAAACCCTTAATTTTTTCTTATTGCTGGATAGGAAAAACAGCAAAAATAGATTTCTTTTGTTGTTTTTCTGTCGTATGGGAAGCTGTCTTGGTTAGGTCAGAAGAATGGAAGGTGAAACCAGTTCAGTCTGAGACAATTACATTTTCTGTCTAACCTGTCAGAGGTTTGAATCCTTTGGGAAGTCTGGTTTGCAGTTTCTGTTATCTCAAACACTTCACAAAGACTTAATGGGTGAATCTCACGAAACCTGTCATGTCCAGATCATACTTCATCCCAAATTCAAAAGCAAAAAAAAAAAAAAAAAAAGACTTTTTGCTTAAACTCCTACTTTATTTTACTGCATTGTCATTTATAAACACATTTTTCTTTTTAAATATTTTGAACAATATGGGAAATCTCAGAAGTAAAAAATTCAGACTTTGCATTACGGTAACGAGAATTTGGGGATTAAATGTGCTTAAATGTGATAATGTCATAATGGGTAGTATCTTTGTGGACATAAATAGGCTTCATTTTCTTTATGCAGAATATGATTTGTTCTTTTATTTTGATTTTGTGGGTGAAACATGACCTGAAATGTTTATGTACACAGTAATACTTTATGTCTATGGTCCAGTTTAGACATTCTACTAACTATTTTACTAACTTTGCAACTACATTTCAACTAGCAGTCAGTAGAGTATTAGTAGACTGTCTGTTTAATATCTGCTAACACTTTATTTTGATGCTCCCCAACAGACATTCAACTGACCGTAAGCAACTACATCTCAACTTATTCTACTAAACCGAACCTGCTAATACTCTAATGAGAGTTAGTTGACATGTGGTTGAACAAGTTACTTACAGTTAGTAGAATGTCAAAAGCTGACCATCAAAATAAAGTGTAACCATGTACACTTTTCTGCATTTCTACAGAATATCTTTGTTGAAATGTGAGACGAAGTTCTTCTAATCCTGTGATTCTGTGTGATTCTCATGTCACAGTGACGGCTCACACCTTGCTTAAAGGCGAATTCCTTGCAAAGTATCGTATTTTCGTTTGTTTCCTTATGTTCAGTGGAAATAATAATCTGTGCACATAATAATGTAGAAACACGAGTGGTATGCAAACTTACCGTGAGTGTCTCTTGTGAGGACATGCACACATACAGACCTAAATGATGTTCTCTTTAATTGCTCTAAGGATGTTCTGTCATTTGATGTTGACATATCCATGCTAACATGAAAACATTGTTTGTTTTGTGCAATATGATAAACATGATCAGCATTGGTTGAGCGCTTGACATGTTGGGCAAACAAACAGAGCGATGTTTTTAGAGTGTAACGGAGTCACAATGTTTACACTCTTCAGGAAGTCAACCGTGATATTGACCATTTTGCAGCCACCGAATTAAACCCTATTCATCAAAACCCTACTCTCAATGGATTCTGAATAGCCACTAAAAATACACAAAAAAGCTAAAATTGTCTCCAATGCTCATCAAGGCTACATTTATTTGATCAGAAATACAGTAAAAACAGTAAAATTGTGAAATATTATTACAACTTAAAATAACAGTTTTCTATGTGATCTGTGAATTCCTGTGATCAAAGTTGAATTTTCAGCATCATTACTCCAGTCTTCAGTGTCACATGATCCTTCAGAAATCATTCTAATATGCTGATTTGCTGCTCAAGAAACATTTCTGATTATTATCAATGTTGAAAACAGTTGAGCTGCTTCATATTGTTGTGGAAACCGTGATACTCTTTTTCAGGATTCTTTGATGAATAGAAAGTTTTAAAAAATAAAACAGCATTTTGTTTGAAAGAGAAATCTTTTGTAACATTATTAATGTCTTTACTGTCCAATTTTGATCATTGTAATGCATCCTTGCTGAATACATTTATTAATTTTCTTTAAAAATGTCTTTATTGACCACAAAAACTTTTGAACGGTAGTGTAGAACCTTCTTTAAAAATTAATACGACATTTGTGACATTTAAATGGACTGAATAAGCATTACATACACTCAAAAAAATATTTAAGCCCATTTTTAAGATTTACGAATTGTAAAATTCCATCAAAATTAATTGAATAATCCTTACATGTTATTCATATTAAAAAAAAGTAAAAGAAAAAAAAACTAGAGCTTATTAAAACATGTTTCCTATTCATACATGAAAACATTTTTTTTATTATTTTTTTTTTTTATTTAAGAATACGAATCATATAAACTGAAATGGTCCTTTCCATAGTTCCATTAAGATTTATAGCTAACACTTTACAATAAGGTTCATTTGTTAACATTAGTTAATGTATTAACTAACATGAACTAACAATGAACAATACATTTGGTACAATATTAATCTTTGTTAATGTTAGTAAATAAAAATACAGTTGTTCATGTTAGATCACACTTCACAGTGCATTAACTAATAATCAAAACTTTGGATTTTAATAATGTTGTAAATGTTGAAATTAACATTAGATTATAAATGATGTAGCAAACACTGGGGCTAAGAGACAAAATCTCCTATGACAACTTTCAGTATTACATACGATCGGGGCGGAGAAAAAAACACAACCCTGCAGACAGGTAAATGCCGTTATCGCTGTTTTTCATGTTTGTAAAGTAAATATGTTTATGCCAGATGCTGGCGTTTGACATGCGTTTGACTAATCATCGTACACTCACGTCACTGATAGTTCCTATATAGCTGGTTTAGACCCTACTCCGAAGTAAGAGCTAATTTAGTTCCCCCAAAAGGAGTTCCCAGAACTAAAATCGTTCCTAGTTCCTGCAGTGCGAACATGGCAAAATCTTTGTACTTCAGCCAATAGTTCAAGGAACTATGAAAAGGTTCCTCTAGTGCGAAAGCCCCTTAGGTGACCGTAGGACTTTAAACCTTAAGAAAACCCCTGCTGGTAGTATGTATCAAGTAGTAGAGAAATTTTCTGTGTGATTTAGTTAGAAATTCACTTATAGCACCAACATCTGGGATAAGAGAAGTATTAACATATCGCAAATAAAATTACACACTTTACCTTTAAGAGGAAGGATTTTTTCTTTATTGACATTATGTTTTACAGTACACCAGTTTTCACATCCAGTACATTTGACGTTTTCCCCAACTCACGCATGCGATAGAATAATGTCAGCATGCTCTCCCTTATCAATTTTGTGTTCCACTTCAAATAATCCAAAGCTCCTCTGTGCAGGTTTTGACACAGCAAATTGCTCCCTTGGAAGCTAATTACAGCAATCTTCGCCTGGAGAAAGTTTGTATCATATTCTAAGGTTCTCCTCAACTTGTGACTTTAAACAAAACCCTATAAACATGATGTGGCATGTCATGGGATGTTTTCAATGCTGCATGCTGCATTTGCATGAGTTACAGTACAACAATAGTACAGAGCAGTAGCAGTAACAGCAGGAGGAATTTCACACTGTGGTGATCTCGCTGGAGAGACATGCACCGTTACACAATCAGCTGTTGAGGTGTGAACCAGGGCCACTAGTGTTATCACCTTTTTAAATGCCAGTGTTACATTACAGTGGGCGGATATGCCTTGTGCTGTCAGGAATGGAGACTATTTTAATGCATCCGAGCCACGTGCCAGATCCTGTATTCTCTGGAGAAGTAGTTCACCTGAGAATCATTTACTCATGCCAGTGTCATTCCAAACCTGAATGACTTTCTATCTTTTGCAGAACACAATAGGTGTTTTTTTTTTTTTGTATATAAAAGAAAATCCTGGCCTGTGGTCAATATAGTGAAAATGAATGGGGACGGGTGCCTGTCAAGATGACAAAAAAGCACTATCACATAAAGGTATGATAAGTAGTCAATACAAGCTTATTGCTTATTTCAAGTTTACTGAAATTATTTGATAGTAGAACAGGAGCAGAAATGCACTGAAAACAGATGTCAAATCCATTATGTTGCCATTAGATATGTAGCATTAGGTTTTATGTAAACTACATCAAACATCATTGGCTCTTGTGTATCTTGTGACCCAAAGGTTTTTTGCATTAAACCGGTTGAATGAATGATTCAATTACTCATTCATAAAGACACTTTTTCCATTACTGAATGAATCAGCGTTTTTCAACAATTTGATTGAATGAATCGTTCAATTCATTCATAAAAACAGTCACTTGTCGCCACCTACTGCACTGTAAAAAAAAAAAAAAATCAGTGTTTTAGTTGAGAAAACTCAAAAAATTGAGTTGACCATTTTTAAATGAACTATCCTTTTAAGGGGACCATAAAGTTTCTTGTGTATTCAGTTACTTATATGCACCAAAGTTTAAAACACTCATTGAAATGGAGGAAACTTCAACAAAAAGAACTCTAATCACTCTAATGGTGACTTGAAACATAACTTTTCAAACAAAATATGATCAAAAACACTACATAAAGCTTAAACATCTATTCATTCTGAATAACAAATAGTTGTCGTCATAAGTTCCCATGCTTTGACCAAAAACACAATTCAGAAATGAAACTGAGCTTTGCTCTGCAGCTTGTTAGTTGACATTTTAAGTTTTGCTGTTTAATATTTTAAGTTGCTAAATGGCCTAAAATTTGCAGAATTATTAGGCAAGTTGATTTTCTGATTAAATTTTTTTTCCCCAAGCACATTTTACCAATTACAAACCACATCAATCTTAATTACTACTATTCATTTTGTATTTAATCATTTATAAGTGATATATTATTGTTCGTGAAGGCTGGAAATGAAAAACGCCTTATATTCAGGTGTGCATAATTATTACAAGTAATACAGATAAAATTAGCCAAAAAAGGCAAAAATTATTAAATGCCCATGAGAAGGATGCAATATTAATGCAATACTAGAAATTGCAAAGTTAAGGCATGACAATTGGACAGCAAAGCGCTCATTGGGTCAGCAGGGTCAGACAAAAACATGTGGAGAAGAAAAGACATGTTAACTGCAAAAGAATTAAGAATTAAGGCGAAGAATTAAGTGGGAAACCATCAGGAACCCTTTAGTCTCCATCAGCGCCACAATTTTCCAGAACTGCAACCTACTTGGAGGTCTCAGAGACTTAGGTTAGGTAAAGAATCCTAAAAAATGACCCCCACTTAATAAGAATCACGAGCTGAAGTGTTGTAAAATACATGAAGACTGATTTTTATATATATATATATATATATATATATATATATAGGCTTTATAGACAGATAGATTGAGAGTGACACATCCTCCTGTACCACTGTTTGAAGAATTTATCTTCCAGAATCTGGCAGCAAGTTTTGGAAGATCATTTTTAGTCCATCTCTGCAAGACAGACTTTTTTTATTTTATTTTTTACAGTGAACGTTGTAACATGCAGAACGTGTCAAACTGTGAAAATTCCAAGTGATGTTGGTCTGTTACATTAGAACTCATAGAATGCTGCTCGACCAATCAGATTCAAGGACCAGAACTAAGTATTGCATAATTTATGATAGATTTATGGTGAAAAGAGTGGCAAAATATTCTTCAAAAATTGTCATTTTGTGTCACCCAGAAGAAAGAAATTCATACAGGTTTGTAACAAAATAAGTAATGTGCTGTGGTCAGTTCTACTATCAACTTGTGCTTTCTGTCTCCTTAGACCCATCGCTAGCCGAAGAAGGTGAGGGTCATCGAATCCGTTGGCAGCGCTCCTCTACAAACACCTCCAGTTTGCGGAAATCTCCCAAGAATCGCAAGGAACGTCGCAACCGCACACGAGGCCGGAGCAGCCAGGACTGTCGTTTGGAGAGGAAGGAGATGAGGGTGCGTGATCTCGGCCTCGGTTACGACTCGGACGAGATCGTTCTGTTTAAGTACTGCGTGGGGACGTGCATGAGCGCCCGTAAGAACTACGACCTGGCCCTGAAAGTGCTAACAGATAACGGCAGCGTTCCAAGCCGTAAAGTGAGCACTCACCCCTGCTGCAGACCGACGCGCTTCGAGACTGTCTCTTTCATGGACGCCCAGACGAGCTGGCAAACCATCAAATGGCTTTCAGCAGCCAACTGCAGCTGTGTGGGATGAGAGAACCGAGGAAACACAGCCGGTAAAGTCAATCCAAAGCTCCGGTGTAGAACGAAAGGGAATTCCACTGCAAGGAATCTGTGATGCAGCACTCCTGGTGATGAGAGCTTCGACAGTGCGGTGCAAACGCAGCGGATCTGCCGTCGTGAGCACAGGAACCACAGGAATAAAGGACGTCCTGCAGGGTAACTGTCAGAAAGCGTGGAAGTCTGCATCATCTGACCTCGGAGAGCTAAAAACTACCTGTGAAGCGAGTCCTCAGAAACAGTATCTGCTCCAGACTGCAGCTCTACATGGAAAGTTTGTGAAAAGTAACTTGAAGGCCTACATTTCACATTATGAGATTGAGTATTCAGTATGTTTTAAGAATGACGTGAATACCATGAAGGTTCATTTTAACAGATCAGAAGGTGCTTTAATTCACTTATCAGCTTAGCATGTGTTTTTGTTATACACACGCTTTCCTTAAGCCAAGAGCACACTGCAAGACTGAAGCGCGTCACCTATTTATGTTTACGATAAATTGTTCTAAACACAGGCCAAACATTTGTGCTGAACGCAATTAACATGCAGCAATTCCCCATTTTGCAGGCTGGTTCTGAATGCTAAGTCGTGGATTTCTGCACTGCAATGATCGGCTCTTTAGAATGATGAAATCGTGCTCGATTACACTGCATGTCTGGACGTATGCCCGGTTTTTACGCTCTCCTCCATCATCTGATCATCATTAGATGAATTACTGCTGCCATGATCGCTAGGAAATGTACACAAACTATTTTTAACTCTTTTCAACTCTTTGCTCTTTTAAACAAAGTTCCGCCAGCTTTCCATATGCAGAACAAGCTCAAGCATTGAATTTTGTGAATGTTTTATTTTTATAATAAGCTTTTTTTTTTTACATAGAAATGAGCTGTGCTTGCATTTATAAGAAATGACGATGAACTAATTTACAATACTGTTCAAAATTTGGGGGTCAGTAAGAAATTAATACTTTTAATCAGCAAGGTTGCATTTAAAGGATTAGTTCACTTCAGAGTTAAAATTTCCTGTTAATTTACTCACCCACATGTCATCCAAGATGTTCATGTCTTTCTCTCTTTCTTTAGTCGAAAAGAAATTAAGGTTTTTGAGGAAAACATTCCAGGAGTTTTCTCCATATAGTGGACCTCAGTGGGGTACAATGGGGTGGAGGTCCAAGTTGCAGTTTCAAATCGCTCTACATGATCCCAGATGAGGAACAAGCGTCTTGTCTAGTGAAACGATTTTTTCCACAAAAAAAAATAGAAATTCATATACTTTTTAACCACAAATGCTCATCTTGCACTGCTCTGCGATCCGCCACGAATGACTTAATCACTTTGGAAAGGTCACGCATAAGTCAAAGTATAGATCCAGTGTCTACAAAGTGAACGTAAAAAGACTAAGCCAAACACCCTTTACAAAAAAAAAAAAAAAGTAAAACAACGATGTCGGGCAATTTTGAAGTTGGAGGAAAAAATGAGATTTTGCCCTGCTGTGGTACTTCCATCTACGTCATGCGTGACCTTTCTGACGTGATTACGTAATGTGTGGCGTATCGCAGAGCAGTGCAAGACGAGCATTTGTGGTTAAAAAGTGTATATATATATAATATATACACTCACCTAAAGGATTATTAGGTGATTATTATAATTATCTAATCAACCAATCACATGGCAGTTGCTTCAATGCATTTAGGGGTGTGGTCCTGGTCAAGAAAATCTCCTGAACTCCAAACTGAATGTCAGAATGGGAAAGAAAGGTGATTTAAGCAATTTTGAGCGTGGCATGGTTGTTGGTGCCAGACGGGCCAGTCTGAGTATTTCACAATCTGCTCAGTTACTGGGATTTTCACGCACAACCATTTCTAGGGTTTACAAAGAATGGTGTGAAAAGGGAAAAACATCCAGTATGCAACGGTCCTGTGGGCGAAAATGCCTTGTTGATGCTAGAGGTCAGAGGAGAATGGGCCGACTGATTCAAGCTGATAGAAGAGCAACTTTGGACTGAAATAACCACTCGTTACAACCGAGGTATGCAGCAAAGCATTTGTGAAGCCACAACACGCACAACTTGAGGTGGATGGGCTACAACAGCAGAAGACCCCACCGGGTACCACTCATCTCCACTACAAATAGGAAAAAGAGGCTACAATTTGCACGAGCTCACCAAAATTGGACAGTTGAAGACTGGAAAAATGTTGCCTGGTCTGATGAGTCTCGATTTCTGTTGAGACATTCAGATGGTAGAGTCAGAATTTGGCGTAAACAGAATGAGAACATGGATCCATCATGCATTCTTACCACTGTGCAGGCTGCTGGTGGTGGTGTAATGGTGTGAGGGATGTTTTCTTGGCACACTTTAGGCCCCTTAGTGCCAATTGGGCATCGTTTAAATGCCACGGCCTACCTGAGCATTGTTTCTGACCATGTCCATCCCTTTATGACCACCATGTACCCATCCTCTGATGGCTACTTCCAGCAGGATAATGCACCATGTCACAAAGCTCGAATCATTTCAAATTGGTTTCTTGAACATGACAATGAGTTCACTGTACTAAAATGGCCCCCACAGTCACCAGATCTCAACCAAATAGAGCATATTTGGGATGTGGTGGAACGGGAGCTTCGTGCCCTGGATGTGCATCCCACAAATCTCCATCAACTGCAAAGTGCTATCCTATCAATATGGGCCAACATTTCTAAAGAATGCTTTCAGCACCTTGTTGAATCAATGCCACGTAGAATTAAGGCAGTTCTGAAGGCGAAAGGGGGTCAAACAGAGTATTAGTATGGTGTTCCTAATAATCCTTTAGGTGAGTGTATATATATATATATATATTTTTTTTTTTTTTTGATGAACAATTGAACAATTCCTTGTCTGAAACTGCAATTTGGACCTTCCACCCGTTGTACCCCACCGAGGAAAAATCCTGGAATGTTTTCCTCAAAAATCTTAATTTCTTTTCAACTGAAGAAAGAAAGATATGAACATCTTGGATGACATGGGGGTGAGTAAATTATCAGGAAATTTGATTTTTTTTAAGCCTTTAATTGATCAAAAGTTACAGTAAAGACATTTATAATGTTAAAAAAGATTTCTATTTCAAATATGTGCTGTTCTTTTGAACGTTCAATTAAAGAATCCTAAAAAAAAAAAAAAGGATCATGGTTTCCACAACGTTTCAACATTTATAATAATCAGAAATGTTTCTTGAGCAGCAAATCAGCATATTAGAATGATTTCTGAAGGATCATGTGACACTGAAGACTAAAGTAATGATGCTGAAAATTCAGCTTTGATCACAGGAATAAATCACATTTTACAATATATTCAAATAAAAAACAGTTATTTTAAGTTGTAATAATATTTCACAGTATTACTGTCTTTACAGTAAAAGCAGCCTCATTGAGCAGAAGAGACTATTTTGAACAATAGTATTGTGCATTGCTGTACCAGCACAGATTAAACTGGATTGCTTGTGGTTAGTGTATGAGATGCAGGTTTTTGCAAGCAAAACTGTGTAGTGTATTCACCCGTGAGTGCTTCAATTGCTCAGGTTGACTTGTGACAGTCTTGTAATGTGCCCTTGGCGTTACACACTCGCACAAACACAACCAACCACACAGACAGTGAACCAGTTATCCTGATGCCACATTCAGAAACCTCTGTTGAGATTTCAAGAAATACCTCTTTAATTTATAATAACTTTTTTTTTCAACGCATTATCAACATTGTTATTTTTGTTTCACTGCTCAAGTGAATGTCTGTGCATTTTCGATTATGGACTGGATCTTTGTCAGGGTGGATGCCATATTTCATTGGATAGGCGTACAGTCTGTTCATGAGGTAGTTCTGTTGTCAGGTCTTGGGTCTAATTTTCACAACCCATGTTTTCCGAAGCTTTTTGCTCACTGGAAAGATAACGATACACCACAGTATGACCTTTGTCTTGTTTTCATTAGAGTCAGTTCAATTAAATGATGCTCTGGCATCAAGGTTCATCGCACACAGCACTATACCGGTTTACCAAATTGTATTTAAATAGAGACATTGTCACATTTCATGTTTTTGGGTGTTGACTTAATTGTATGCAAACTGAATGATCTAAGCGATGATAGATAGATAGATAGATAGATAGATAGATAGATAGATAGATAGATAGATAGATAGATAGATAGATAGATAGATAGATAGATAGACCTCTATAATCTACACTCACACGTTTCTATTCCACTTCTCACAGTTACTGTATTACTCTCATGGTTTACTTTAACTTTTACTTGTATATCACTTGTAACGTTCTAAAAGACACTATAACTACCTGTGAACTCATGGGTGAATCTCACAAAACCGGTGAAGAACGGATCTGGATCATGATTCAACAGAAATAAACAGGAAAATATAGAGGAAATATTTTCAGGAAATGAAGCCAATTTTTTGTTCCATTGAGATTTTTGTTTTGCAATTGTGATTTTTATTTTCACTTTATCAATTAAACACATTTCTCCCAAAGCTCACATTTTCAATTCTGTAATGTAAAAAAGTAATGAAATATAAATTATATTATTTTGTATTCATACGTTGTGGTAGTACATGCCTTTTTATTGTAGTACATAAAATGACTGTATGAAAATCTAATCAATATCTTTTCGCATCATTTTCTTTTCTTCTTTTCTTTTCTGATTGATTTTACAGTTAAATGTGACCAGGACGTGTCGTCATGAGATTCACCCTTGTACTGAAAAAATTTTATTACTAAGGAAATTACAAAATCACAAATTCCTTTTTTTTTTTTTTTTTTTTTTTTACTGCTTTTGAATGTAACTTGGATTTTATCAACAATTTTGTATTGATATTAAGCAATCGATTAATAGATGTCAGTTTAACCTTCTTATGTTTTGTTAGATTACTTGCAGTGTTTTGGCCTTGTTTGTATCTGCATTTCTGTTTTTGACTCATAGATCATAGATCTAATAGACTATCTACTATTTTTCCCAACATTTGAAAGATGTCAGATTAAAAGCTTTATCATCATGTCATGTTCTTCACTGACAAATCACTCACTTTTATATCAAACGCAGTAATGTTGTTCTGCTAATCTGGGATGTTTTGTTCAGTTTTGAGTTTTGTTCCTCTGAGATCTGAGGAAAGCCGGGCTTTATGTGGCTGTAGTCTTGAACTACTCCTCTTGTTTCCTAGCAGCACAGTGAATTCTTTTCCTTAAAGATGACATCAGTTTACCCTTTGGATGCTATGCATCCTCTGCTTTATTTAAGGGAGATTACTGCTATTGTTTGATGTATTTATTGCATTTTTTTTTTTGTGTACATGTTATCATAATTATATTTTTTATTATTTATAAAGTGTATATACCTGGAATTTATTGCTCAAATTTTTATACAGATGATGCATTTAAAGAGAAATACATTTTACCTTTGTGTGTCATACACGTGTTTCATTTTGTGTTTTGCCTTGCACCAACATTACATTCCAGTTTCTCTCTGCTCTCCCATAGAGTTCTAATGGAACTTTTCCGCAGTCAGTGTCGCTATGAATTCTGACCCCTTTATAAATAACACAACTGCGCCATCTAGGGGACAGTCACAGTGGAAGTTCAAGTCAGTTGCAAGATGAAACTGCTCTTTTAATTCTTTAAAATAAATAATTCAAAATTGCAGAAATTATTCCTGAATTGACCAAAATATTTAAAGGGAGAGGTTTAAATTAAAAATGCACATTTTATCTTTAGACATCAATTGTTCTATAGTTTATACAATAGGCCTATTTAATACAATTACATCAGAAGTAAATGTAATTAAATTACAAAATTAAGAGCAATCCCTTTATTTTTTTCAAGGACAAGTAATTAAATTACAATAAATAATTAAACACACTGGTTAGAAGTTCATGAGAACAGAATCTATATGCATGTTAAGCAAATTAACCAAAGTAAAAATAAGCAAATAACCTACAGCGTAAACCTACATTTCATCTTAAAGGGATAGTTCACCCAAAAATGAAAATTCTGTCATCATTTACTCCCCCTCAATTTGTTCCAAACCTGTATGAAATTCTTTATTCTGCTGTACACAAAGGAAGATGTTTGGAAGAATGTTTGTAACCAAGCAGATCTTGACCCCCACTGACTAGGCCTACCATAGTATAAAAAAAAAAAAAAAAAAAAAATACTATGGCAGTCAATGGGGGGCGAGATCTGCTTGTTTGAGGGGGAGTAAATTTTCATTTTTGGGTGAACTATCCCTTTAAGGAGAATATTATTATTATTATTATTTAAATATTTGCTGTTATTAACAAACAAACCCTAATACTGAGTAAAATGCAGTCACCAAGACATTATCCAAATAATTAATGAAAAGTAATGACAAATCATATCATGTAGAAAATTATAATAATAGCCTATAAAACTTTTTTTTATATTATGTTAATAGAAATATAAAACTTATATTACATTTACACATATATATATATATATATATATATATATATATATATATATATATATATATATATATATATATATATATATATATATTTTATAATTTTATATAATTATGATATTTTCGTTCTCTTTCTGTCGTAGCAGCATTTATTTTCGAAACGCATGACAAAGTTTGTTCCTTCCCGGTTGCCGTAGAGTTGTGTGAACTGTGCGCGGGACTCTTAAACATGGCAGTGTTTAACAACAACAATGACTTAACTTTCAGTTCTAATTAATGTGGATTAATATGTCAGGGTTAATATGTTCTTAAATACGCTAGTTTAAAACGACAGTGTTGGTGCGGGAATCTCGTTAAACGGATCAGTTATTTATTATTTAGTGCAAGAGGCAGAGCGCCTCAGAAACAAATACTTGAAAAAAGACAGGAAAATGCATATTTATTTGAATGGATTTATTTAAATTGGATTAAATTCCTGATCCAGAATGGTAGGTTGCAATATTAATCTTTTAATATGATGTCGATGTATGAATGTTTAGATACCTGTGATAATTGTGTATACTGTATAGTGTATGTTCTGTTGTTATCGATTCGTGCTCAGATAATTCAGTAAAGTCTACTTCAATTATTAATAACCGCAGAGGAGAAGTCTAGCGCCCAGTCAGGTGGCCAAAAGGAAACAAGGGGCGGATTCAGATGATGAGGACTGGGAGCCTGAAATTGTGAGTTGGACGCAATTAAAGCTCTTGATTTAATGATCATCATCATCAGTAAGGATGTGATTGACTGTTGTCATTCCTACAGACATCACAGAGTAAGAGAGACTGTCGAGAAAACTACATCTCTCCCTTCAGAAAACCCCTGACGCCGCTCACCAACAGACCCGTCTGCACAGATGGCAATGAGCACGTGAGTTATTCTTAAAATAAAAATAAAATGCAGAGGTACATTCACTTAGACTTGTTTGTATATCAACACGCTGGAAATCTAACCAATAAAAACAGAAAACTCCTTACAAAATATTAAAAATAAAAATCCCTTGGCATAAGTGTCTGTACAGTCATTTTTAAATAAATAAAAACATGGCAGTGATTCTTTTACATTTAGAGCTGGAATGACTTTTGCCCTCACATTAAGATTTCAGTCATGTCATCCTGGGTAATAGACAGTTCAGGCAATTTTTGGGATGATAGATTTGACAGGAAGTCTGAAGTTGCATTATAAGGAGGATCCTAATCACCTTTATTTATGTAGCACTTTATACTATACAGGGGTGCGTTTCCCAAAGCGAACTATGGTCGTAAGTTCCGTCGTTACCAATAGAGTTCAATGGGACTTACGACCATAGTTCACCAACGATGCTTTCGGGAAATGCACCCCAGATTTTTTCAAAGCACTTTCACAGTGATAAGCAGGAAAATAATGATCAATGATACAAACTTCAAATGTGAGAAATTCAAATTCTCCTCTAAGAAAGACACTAGCGTCATTATTCAGTTTAGTGTTGATTCAGTTTAGTTCAATAACTGTAAAGTTCAGCAATTATGAAATGTTTTCAGTGTTTTAAAACGAGTTAGTTCAATGCACAGAATACAATAATGTCCTAATTCACTTTGAGTCAGTTCACTGTTGAATCAATTCAGTTCAGTAACGGTGGCAAAATTCATCAATTATGAAATCAAGTTGAGTCTGATATAAAGCAGCTCAGCCGAAAACCGTGATGTCATCATCCAGTTCAATTCAGTTCAAGTTTTGTTCTCATCCAATGCCATCAGATGGTATAAAGATCATTTTAACTTAGAAATGTGCATTATTCATTACAAGGCTGTTGGTAAATTCTTGAACAGACACAAGGGAGGTAACATTTAGATATAATGAGCTATTACTATAACTAAGTGATTATTTTTTATTTTTTTACAGGAAGCCTTTATTCGCAAGATCTTATCAAAGCCATTCAAAATTCCCATTCAAAATTATACAGGTTAGTCGTCACTCACAGCTCATTTATGTATTTTTATATAAATAATTAGTGTGAGTTCAGAGGTTTCGAGGGTCTTGTGTTGCTCCGATCAGGCTCGTTGGGTCTGCGGGCTCTGGGACTGAGGCGGGCCGGTGTGAGGAAGGCCCTGCACGATCCGTTTGAAGATGGAGCCCTGGTTCTGTATGAGCCACCTGCCATCAGCGCTCATGAGCTCATCAAAGCAGATAAGTCAGTCAAATCTGTTGATTATCTGATGGGTCTTATATTTTGCAGCTCCTCACCAATGACATGATCAACTTTGTGATTGATTCTTTTGCAGGGAGAAGTTACCAGTGCATGTGGTTGTAGATCCAGTGCTCAGTAAAGTGCTTCGACCCCATCAACGAGAGGTAGGATCTTGCTAGAGGAATCAGGGATGTAGTGAGTGGATTATCCCAGAATGACATCCAAAATATTAGTCAGATATTTTCACTATGATTATAATCCTTTCTTTTCTTTAAATATTAATCCCATATGGGGAAAGACCTTTTAGATAATCCCTGCAATTTTCTCCCATAGGGTGTGAAGTTCCTGTGGGACTGTGTGACAGGAAGGCGGATTGAAAACTCGTATGGCTGTATTATGGCGGATGAGATGGGGCTGGGCAAGACGCTGCAGTGCATCACTCTCATGTGGACTTTACTGAGACAGAGTCCTGATTTCAAACCTGAAATCGACAAGGCCATCGTGGTGTCCCCTTCCAGCCTTGTGCGAAACTGGTACAATGAAGTGGGCAAATGGCTCGGTGGACGCGTGCAGCCTGTCGCTATTGATGGCGGCTCCAAAGATGAGATTGATCGCAAACTTGGTATTCTTCTTCTCATTCTTTTGTTGCATCAGGATATTTATTAAAATATCTCAGATTGTTTTCATCAGAAAGAAGAAAGTCATATTCACCTAGGATGGCTTGAGGGGGAGTAAAGCTTGGGCTAATTTTCATTTGAAAGTGAACTAATCCTTTAATTTGAGTAATTTGGCTATTACAAACCCCACATTGACTCTATTATTCACTACATGACTTTGCATGTGTTTTGTCAGAGAACTTCATCTCCCAGCATGGCATGAGAGTGCCAACTCCAATTTTGATAATATCCTATGAAACATTCCGCCTCCACACTGAAGTCCTGCACAAAGGCAGAGTTGGATTGGTTATCTGTGATGAGGTAGGTGTACAATAATAAGTACATAATAATAAAATGATCCATACTAGAAAACCTTAGGCAATTTTAAAATTGTTATTGTAAGACCTGGAAAAGTAAGAGAAATGTATACAATTTTTAAAAGTCATGGAAATTTCTCAAGTGAATACAAAAAAACAAACAAAAAAAAGTTTTATTCAGCAAAGATGCATTAAATTGATCAAAAGTGAAAATGAAGACATTTTGTAATGTTACAGAAGATTTCTATTTCAAATATAAGTGCCGTTCTTTTGCTTTCTATTTATCAAAGAATCCTGAAAAAATGTATCAGTTTTAGGGCTGCACGATATATCGCATGAGATTGTCACGCGCATTTCGTCATTAAAGCCGGTTCCCTGATTACCGCTAAATCGCCATCACCTGCTTTCAAATGGAGCGGCATTTAATAGACAGAGCCGTAGTTCACTGAAAAGCCACGCAGTATCGCGTTCATTATCGAAGGCGATTCATCTGCGATATGAACGCGATATTGCGTGGCTTTTCAGTGGTCTACGGTTCTGTCTATTAAATGCCGCTCCATTTGAAAGCAGGTGATGGCGATTTAGCGGTAATCAGGGAACCGGCTTTACTGACGAAATGCGCGTGACAATCTCATGCGATATATCGTGCAGCTTCTACAAAAATTAACTCTTTTTAACATTAATAATTATGTGAAATGTTTCTTGAGCACCGAATTGCCATATGATAATATATTGATATAGAAAACTTTTATTTTATAATAATTTTATATTATTTCATAATATTACTGTTTTTACTGTATTTTTGTTCAGTTAAATGCAGCTTTGATGAGAATAAAAGCCTGTTCACACCAAGGGTGAAAAATATAATGATATAGTTCTAAAAATCGTTCTAGATATAAAAGAATAGCAGAATCCACACCACAACTATAACAATAATGGAACAGAGGAATGACATTGTTGGAATCACTTTCAGAACTATTTTTTCCAGCTGATGAACTATAAGAAACATAGCAGCCAATCAGAATTCATCCCACTTTAAAAAGCTTGAGCATTTAAAGGTGCCCAAGAATGCTTTTTCACAAGATGTAATATAAGTCTAAGGTGTCCCCTGAATGTGTCTGTGAAGTTTCAGCTCAAAATACCCCATAGATTTTTTTAAATTAATTTTTTTAACTGCCTATTTTGGGGCATCATTAACTATGCACTGATTTTTTTCAGCGCGGTGCCCCTTTAATTCGCGTGCTCCCTGCCACACGAGCTTTCGATTATATTACAGCACATTTACAAAGTTCACACAGCTAATATAACCCTCAAATGGATCTTTACAAGATGTTCGTCATGCATGCTGTATGCATGCTTCGAATTATGTGAGTAAAGTATTTATTTTTATGTTTATATTTGATTCTCTATGAGTTTGAGGCTGTGCTCCGTGGCTAACGGCTAATGCTACACTGTTGGAGAGATTTATAAAGAATGAAGTTGTGTTTATGAATTATACAGACTGCAAGCGTTTAAAAAAGAAAATAGCGACGGCTCTTGTCTCTGTGAATACAGTAAGAAACGATAGTAACTTTAACCACATTTAACAGTACATTAGCAACATGCTAATGAAACATTTAGATAGACAATTTACAAATATCACTAAAAATATCATGCTA
Source organism: Megalobrama amblycephala (assembly GCF_018812025.1). Lineage (NCBI taxonomy): Eukaryota > Metazoa > Chordata > Actinopteri > Cypriniformes > Xenocyprididae > Megalobrama > Megalobrama amblycephala. Next base: position 24,928,909 of record NC_063051.1, read on the forward strand.
TCATGGATCATGTCAGTTATTATTGCTCCATCTGCCATTTTCGCTGTTGTTCTTGCTTACCTAGTCTGTTGATTCACCTGTGCAGATCCAGACTTTACTGGCTGCCTTTGTCTAATGCCTTTCATAATGTTGGGAACATGGACTGGCATATGCAAATATTGGGGCGTACACCCCGACTGTTACGTAACAGTCTGTGTTATGTTGAGATGCGCGTGTTTTCCGGAAGTCTTTTAAACAAATGAGATTTACATAAGAAAGAGAAAGCAATGGAGTTTGAAACTCAATGTATGTCTTTTCCATGTACTGAACTCTTGTTATTCAACTATGCCAAGGTAAATTCAAATTTTTCTTTTCTTTTTTTTTTTTTTTAAATGAAAAAAAAAATATCACTGACCCCAGGCTTTTTGAAAGGTAGTGTATTTTGGGTTTCCATTCCGTATGCCCCGTATGACCGTATCTGTGTTGTTGGTTTAGGGTCACCGGCTGAAAAACTCAGACAATCAGACATACCAAGCGCTGAACTCCATGAACGCCCGGAGGAGAGTGCTGATATCTGGAACTCCCATTCAGAATGACTTACTGGAATATTTCAGTTTGGTGCACTTTGTAAATTCTGGTATCCTTGGTAAGAGACTTTTAATCATTCCAGTCGTGCATGACCCTGTGAAGAACTTTACTGAAGCGCACACAATAAATGTTGATTGAGTAATCATCCATCCGTCTCTTCTCTCAGGCACAGCTCAGGAGTTTAAGAAACGGTTTGAGATTCCAATCCTAAAGGGTCGTGACGCCGACGCCAGTGATAAAGACAGGGCTGCCGGGGAGGAGAAACTCCAGGAACTCATCAGCATTGTAAACAGGTGAGCATGAGAGAAAACGGTCTGTAAAAGACTCTCCACTCTATCTCACCATTCAAATCATTTCAATTAAACACTGTGTTTGTTTTGTTAAGGTGTTTGATTCGAAGAACCTCAGATATTCTTTCCAAGTATCTGCCTGTGAAGATTGAGCAAGTTGTTTGCTGCAAGTAAGAGATCAGTTGATGGTCATATTCTCTACATTCTGTAAAAGCAAGGCTCATTATACTGCAACATAAATAACAATGTCAAGTGTTTAATACAGGGATCAGTAGCCTCATGCATGTTCATCATTAGCACTTGAGCAATAAGATATTTAGTTGAAAATGGCTTTATTTTATTTGTCATTTTGTCTTAAAGGAAGAATTAATGAATAATATGTGTGTGTTTTTGTCAGTCTGACTCCTCTCCAGAAAGAGCTGTACAAGTTATTCCTGAAGCAGGCCAAACCTGTAGAGAGTCTGCAAACCGGCAAGATCACGGTGTCTTCTCTGTCGTCCATCACCTCGCTTAAGAAGCTCTGCAACCGTGAGTGTGGACCTCTTTACCTTTGACCTCTTTGTCAACATAATCAGCCCTTTTTTCTTTTCTGACAAAGTTATTGTTATATGAAAACTGAAAAAATGTGTTTGTTCTCTCTGTTAGATCCTGCCTTGATTTATGAGAAGTGTCTGGCAGGAGAAGAGGGCTTTGATGGAGCAATGGACCTCTTCCCACAAAATTATTCAACTAAAGCAGTAGAACCACAGCTCTCAGGTCAGTTCTGACTTGCACTACTTTTTTTCAGTAAGAATGTATTAAATTGGTCAAAAATAAAAGTAAACACTTTTATAATGTTAGAAAAAAAATCTATCTCATATTCTATATAAATACTGCTTTTTCAAACTTCGTTCAAAATTCTGAAAAAGGTTTCCACAAAAATACTGTATGAAGCAGCACAACTGTTTACAACATTGATAATAATCCAAAATGTTTCTTGAGCATCAAATCAACAGATTAGAATGATTTCTGAAGGATCATGTGACACTGAATACGCAATGATGCTGAAAATTCAGCTTTGATCACAGGAATAAATACATACATTTTTAAATATATTCAAAGAGAATATTACTGTTTTTAATAAATGTAAATAAATGTAAACTTGGTGAGCAGAACAGACTTCAAAAAATCTTACTGACCTTGAAGGATTATTGGTAAAACTTTACAATAAGCTTAATTACTTAAACATTAGTTAATGCATTAACTAACATGAACTAACCATGAGCAATTCATTTGTTACAGTATTTACTAATCTTCATTAACGTTAGTTAATGAAAATACAGTTGTTCGTTGTTTGTTCATGTTAGTTCACAGTGCATTAACTAATGTTAACAAGATTTTAATAATGTATTAATAAATGTTGAAATTAACATTAACAAAGATTAATAAATGCTGTAGAAGTGCAGTTCATAATTAGTTCATGTTAACTAATGTAATTAACTAATGTTAACTAATGAACTTTATTGTAAAGTTTTACCGAATTAGTTCACTTCAGAATTAAAATTTCCTGTTAATTTACTCACCCCCATATCATCCAAGATGTTCATGTCTTTCTTCCTTTAGTAGAAAAGAAATTAATGTTTTTGAGGAAAACATTCCAGGATTTTTCTCCATATAGTGGACTTTAGTGGGGTGCAATGGAATTGAAGGTCCAAATTGCAGTTTCAGTGCAGCTTCAAAGGGCTCTACAAGATCCCAGATGAGGAATAAGGGTCTTATCTAGCAAAACGATCGGCCATTTTGAAAAAGAAAAAAACAACAACTTTTTAACCACAAATGCTCATCTTGCACTGCTCTGCGATCCACCACTCATTACGTAATCACGTTGGTAAGGTCACGCGTGATGTAGGTGGAAGTAACGCGGTAGGGCAAAAAACTCCATCTCATTTTGTCCTCCAACTTCAAAATTGTCCGTCATTGTTGTTTTACTGTTTTTTTTTGTTTTGTTTTTTTTGGTTGTTTGTTTGTTTTTTTGGCTTAGTCTTTGAACATTAGCTTTGTAGACACTGGCTTGGTACTTTCACCTACGCGTGACCTTTCCAACGTGATTTTGTCATAACTGGCGAACCTTCAACCCGTTGTACCCCAGTGAAGTCCACCATATGGAGAAAAATCCTTGAATGTTTTCCTCAAAAACCTTAATTTCTTTTTGACTGAAGAAAGAAAGACATGAACATCTTGGATGACATGGGGGTGAGTAAAATGGATTTTTTAAATAAGTTGACATTATTTGTGCTCAGCAACATACTCAGAGGCATTTTTTTTTTTACCTTCGTGACTGCATTTTCTGAACCATAGAAAATCTGTTATTGAAAAAAATCTCCAAACCTATATAATTAAATCAAAATAAAATAAAAAAATTATCTTTAAAACAATGTGGTACATTTATGGTATGCTAAGGTACGTTTAAGTCCTGATTCATTAATGTCTGACCCTAATCTATATGTCTGTCTGGTTTTCAGGGAAGATGCTGGTACTGGACTATATCCTGGCGATGACCAGAACAACAACGAGTGACAAAGTGGTTCTGGTCTCTAACTATACACAGACTTTGGACCTTTTTGAAAAGCTGTGCCGAACTCGAAGGTGAGGGATTCAGATAATATAAATCCAACATCAGTGTAGAGCGCAAGTGTCCTTGATCTGGAAGTATTTTTTTCCATTTACCTCTCTATAGAGGATCACAAAATTATCTACAATTTTTAGCCATGAACCAACGTATTACCATTCAGCCTTTTGATGGTTTAATATCATATTTTTCTTCATGAATAGATACCTTTACGTTAGACTGGATGGGACAATGTCCATCAAGAAGAGAGCAAAGGTTGTGGAGAGATTCAACAGCCCCTCTGTAAGTGTTTCAATTTACACTTGTTGTTCAACCTGGCATATGAAGTCTTATTGGTATCATTTAAGTAGTAGTATAGAGACAGAGCGCAACGCGTCATAACCTGAAAACCACGCCCACCGGGGAGGAAAACAATCCAACCGTCTCCATTGACTTTGTATTGCGTGAAGCTGCCTCCTTGTCATTTCTGACTTATAACAAAAAACAGAACAATGTCTAAAAGCTGCTATGTGACAAGGTGTACAGCAAACAAGCTAAAAAAAACAGAACCAAAAACCCAGAAGTTTTTATAAGCTGTCGACCCAAAAAACGAGCGTGGGCGTAGCCTAAATGCGCTTAATTTTGTGAATTAGCTCTTTTTATATATTCGGTTTTCATTTTATTGTGCTTTTATGTTGTTGTTTTTTTTTTAAATCACTATTTAGGTTTATTTTTATTTCAGCTTCAGTTTTAGATTTTAGTTCAGTTTTAATTTTCAGTTAGAAATTTTAGTGCTTCAACTTGACTCTTTCCCCGCCAGCATTTTTGGAAAAATTTGCCAGCTAGTGCCAGTATTTTTGATCATTTTCACAAAATTTTCATGGCCCCCGGAATATTCTGTTTTATTACTCAACATTTGAATGTGGGTAAGTTTCATTAAAAAAAGCAACATTATGAGCAAAAAGCTGAGAAAATCATGTTTATGTCAAAGACTTAAAACTGGATCGGCTTCAGATCGATGATCAAAACATAGACAGAGTAGATTGAGTCCATTAATATACTTTTAAATATGATTTATTTCTGTGATCAAAGCTGAATTTTCAGCATCATTACTCGTCTTCAGTGTAACATGATCCTTCAGAAATCATTATAATATGCTGATTTGATACTCCTTTATTATCAATGTTGGAGACAGTTGTGCTGTGTAGTTTTTTTGGAACCTGTGATACTTTTTTCAGAATTTGATTAATGAAAAGGTAAAAAGAACAGCATTTATTCAAAATAGAAATCTTTTCTAAAATTATAAGTCTTTACTATCACTTCTTTTATCAATTTAACACATTCTTGCTGAATAAAGTATTTCTTTAAAAAAAAAGAAAAAAATACTGACCCCAAACTTTTGAACGGTAGTTTTTGTTACTCATTTATCAATCTTTTGTATCAAATCAGCATATTAGAATGATTTCTGAAGGATCATGTGAAACTGAAGGGCTGATGAAAATTCATTTTAAAGTATATTAAAATAGAAAACCTTTTTTTTAAATTGTAATATTAGTTTTTTTTTTCAGTATTTTTGAATAAATAAATGCAGGATTGATGAGCATAAGAGACTTCTTTCAAAAACATTAAAAACAGTAATGTGTCCAAACTTTTGACTGGTACTGCTTACATATGCTATCAGTTGTTTCTGCTGCTTCTTTGCCTGTGATTTGATCAGGAGATTCTGTACTCTTGCAGAGGATGCGTAATAGCGCCCCCTACTGTATAACACTGAAAGCCGGAAATTTCCATCAATGGCGGGAAAATAGTTAAAATAGAAATGTTGCCTTGTTGTGAGCCACCTGAAATAAGTTTGTTTTTCATCTAATATTTGTAGTTTATTTTAATTCACCTTTAGCACTTTAATTCCTCTCTTCCAGAATCCAGAGTTCATCTTCATGCTGAGCAGTAAGGCTGGAGGCTGTGGGCTGAATCTGATTGGTGCAAATCGCCTGGTAATGTTCGACCCTGACTGGAATCCAGCCAATGACGAGCAGGCGATGGCCAGAGTGTGGCGAGATGGACAGAAAAAGACCTGCTACATCTACAGACTGCTGTCGGTGAGTTGGGAGAGATGTTTTCCTAAATTATGCAGGAAATGCCTAAATAAAATGTGTCTTGTACAAGATGCTCATCATTTAAAAGTGGATCATTAGCCAGCTTGTTTCTTTTACACACTCTTTTAGACGGGAACGATAGAGGAAAAGATCTTACAGAGACAGGCTCATAAGAAAGCTTTGAGTAGCTGCGTAGTGGATGAAGAACAGGACGTGGAAAGACATTTCTCACTTGGAGAGCTACGAGAACTCTTCTCACTCAACGAGGACACAGTCAGCGACACACATGACAGGTAAAAATTAATTGAAGGTGATGTAAGATTTTTCTTTATGTTAAAATAGAATCACTTAAGCCAGTTCATTGTTCATTGATAACTATTAATATGCCATTCATGGGTTAATCTCCCCCAAACATGTAAGCATTGAGCCTCCCAGTCACTATCAAAACATTGAGAGTGGTTTGCTTGGATCCGTCAATCTCTTTCCAGCTCAGTGAGAGTTTGGGGAGTGTCTTCTGTAGCAGGCGGAGATAGAGGGATCATGAGTTACGTGGGAAAAGACCTTCAGCTTCAGTTACACTTACTGCATTTAGGCCTAAGATTAAACGGGTCATAAACACGTCAAAGCGAACGGGGCATTGTGATGCTATGCACTACAGTGGATGCATCAATACCATACAGCATCATCATGCACATGTTCAGAAAGATCTTGTTTATATTGTTTACATGTTCAGTGTAGACAGCCTCAAATAGTTGTGGTGCTTTATGTCAAAATATGCCCGGTGCAGTTATGCTGAATGGGTTTATTATAAGAGAAATGCTAGCTTCACTCTAGACAAGAGTGTTAGTCTACTCAATTGCTTACTCATGACACATAGCAACACAGCTAAAAGTATTCCTAATATGTTGGACCTTTTATTGAAAGTAGCCTACTTTTACCTGTTGAGACATGTCTTCACAAGCACCGAAAGAGCTGTATCTGAGTTTGGGAGGCGTAATACGCAAAAGGGGCGTTTGCAAGGTTGTTTGAAAATATGCTTTATTTTTGTAAATCCACTATGTGCCACTAGTGTCACAGAAACTACATATTTCACCTTTAAAGGGTTAGTTCACCCAAAAATGAAAACTCTGTCATTAACCCTTTGGAGTCTGAGGCTGATTTGTGGCCTGGAGAAGTTTTGACATGCCCTGACATTTGTGCTTTTTTTCAGTTGTTCATAAACATATTAATGGATAAAGTGTCATTACACTGTATTCAGCACAAACTAAGCTACCATAATATGTGAGAAACATGTATGTACGTATTTTTGAAGGAATAACGTTTATGCGTGGTTATTGAAAAAACAAAAAAACTTAAGTCACTGAAATAAGGCAAAAAAAAAAATAATATTATATATGTGTTCACAAGACTTCTGGGTTTTGGAAGTTGTAGACTAGAGTTTTTGCTTCAAAATGATGTAAAATTATCCTGCCTACTCGTTCATATAAAACAATAGAGAGATTAAAATTTTTTAAGACACTTTTTGTCAAGAAACACAGTATGCGTGGAGGCGTGAATCATCATGAATAATCCTGTAATTCACACCTGAGAAGACAAAAGAATCGCATAATGAGCTGCATATTAATGAGCTCTTTCAGACAGGTAGGCTGTGAAAAAACCCTCTGTGATCATGTCTCAAGCTCATGTTACTCGCTCTCATGTCGTTCTACACCCATAAGACCTTTGTTGATCTTCAGAACCCAAATTAAGATATTTTGATGAAATCCGAGAGGTATCTGACTTCTTATACAGCAATATAACCACCACTTTCAAGGTGCAAAAAGGTACTAAAGACATCGTTAAAATAGTCCATGAGACTGCAAAAACAAAACAAAAATAACTACTTTATTCAACAATATCTTCTCTTCGTGTCATTCTCCTGCGCTTCCAAGTTCTACCTCAGAACGCCGGCTGATTGTTCGACACTGTTCACGTGAGCAGCACGATGCATGCGTGTGATGCTGATGCAGGAGCCAGCCAATAATGAGTCGGCAGTCTGATGTAGAACCTGGAAGCGCTGGGTGTAAACAGCATAGGAGAATGACACAGAAGAGAAGATATTGTTGAATAAAGTCGTTAAATGGTTTTGTTTTTGAGCACAAAAAATGTTCATCACTTCATAAAATTAAGGTTGAACCACTGCAGTCACGTGGACTATTTTAACGTCTTTTAGTACCTCTCTGGACCTTGAAAGTGGTGGTTAAATTGCTGTCTATGGACGAGTCAGATACCTCTCCGATTTCATCAAAATATCTTAATTTGTGTTCTGAAGATGAACAAAGGTCTTACGGGTGTGGAACGATATGAGGTTGAGTAATTAATGACAGAATTTTCATTTTTCACTAAGCCTTTAACATCTAATGCTGCATTGTTTTTTGACAATTCATTCATGGATGAGGGCATCTCAAAATGCATTACTAGTACAAAGATTAGCAAAGGAATCATTTGTATTCAAGTCCTTTTTTTTTATTTTGGCAGATTTCGCTGTAGACGCTGTATAAACAATCGGCAGGTGCGTCCTCCACCTGATGATTCAGATTGCACCAGCGATCTGTCCAACTGGCACCACTGTGCAGAAAAAAGAGGCCTGAGGGACCCGGTTCTGCAGGCATCCTGGGACGCTGCCGTCTCTTTCGTCTTTCACCAGCGCTCACATGAGGACCAGAGAGGAGTCGTCTGAGCATCATGAATGAACGTACCAGATCAAAAATGCTGAACACTGCGCAACTGATATCAGAGCTGAACTGGGAACAGCAGTAAGAGAGCTTCTGGAACGAATGAAGAGAAACTTTCTACCGTTCAATCATTAGTACACTGTAATTGAATTCTTTTCCTGTTTCTTTCACTTTATTTATTCTGTGAACATTATTATAATCAAATTTAATGGTTAGGCCTATCAGCGTAATTAAACGTGAAATATATCCAAGATGTTTATGCTGGTCGTTTCTTACAGTCACATCTGCGTGATCTTTTTCCCCACATGGAAATGTCTTTCAAAAGGCAGCTAAAGAGTTTGTCACATCACACTGACGTGATCGGCCATAGTGGACCTGGAGTCCCAGTCATCCGTTAATATGTTACAGTATGGGATGAGCTTTCGCAGAGCTTGACCTTTGACCTCAGGGTCGCGATCCAGTGGATTAAAGCGCAGGTCCAGTGTTAGTCGCTGAACTGGCCTGAATGTTTCCAGCAGCTGTGCAAACTCCAGAAGTTCAGCAGGAAGAATGAAATTAGAGCTGTAAGAAATCAGACATTACATTTATTAAACATTTTTATGGTGTAAACATGCATGGATGATACTGCAACAAAACCAGTAATACCTAAGGTCTAATTTTGTGATTTTGCTGGGATGGCATCCTGAGAATAAGTTGGCGATCTCTATGGCACTTGTTGCTGGAGGAAGAAAAACAAGTTTGATCATATTTTTTTCCCCCATTCATGAAACAAAATTTTCTTAGACAATCAACATATTTCAAGTCTGTTGCTCACACAAAGCTACATGATCCTTCAGAAATCATTCTAATATGCTGATTTGCTGCTCAAGAAACATTTCTGATTATTATCAATGTTGAAAACAGTTCTGCTGTGTATTTTTGTGGAAACTGATACTTTTTTTTTTTTTTTTAAAGGTGCCCAAGAACGTTCTTTCACAAGATGTAATATAAGTCTAAGGTGTCTCCTGAATGTGTCTGTGAAGTTTCAGCTCAATATACCCCATAGATTTTTTTAAATTAATTTTTTTAACTGCCTATTTTGGGGCATCATTAACAATGCACTGATTTACACTCGGCGCTGCCCCCTTAAATCGCATGCTCCCTGCCACACCGGCTGTCGACTATATTACAGCGCATTTACAAAGTTCACACAGCTAATATAACCCTCAAATGGATCTTTACAAGATGTTCGTCATGCATGCTGTATGCATGCTTCGAATTATGTGAGTAAAGTATTTATTTTGATGTTAAAGTTTTATTCTGAGTGAATTTGAGGCTGTCCTCCGTGGCTAACGGCTATTGCTACACTGTTGGAGAGATTTATAAAGAATGAAGTTGTGTTTATGCATTATACAGACTGCAAGTGTTTAAAAAATGAAAATAGCGACGGCTCTTGTCTCCGTGAACACAGTAAGAAACGATGGTAACTTTAACCTCATTTAACAGTACATTAGCAACATGCTAACGAAACGTTTAGAAATATCAGTTTCATTTACAAATATCAGTAAAAATATCATGCTATCATGGATTATGTCAGTTATTATTGCTCCATCTGCCATTTTTCGCTGTTGTTCTGGCTTACCTAGTCTGATGATTCGGCTGTGTGCAGCTCCAGACGTTAACTGGCTGCCCTTGTCTAATGCCTTTTATAATGTTGGGAACATCATGGGCTGGCATTATGCAAATATTGGGGCGTACACCCCGACTGTTACGTAACAGTCGGTGTTATGTTGAGATTCGCCTGTTCTTTGGAGGTCGTTTAAACAAATGAGATTTATATAAGAAGGAGGAAACAATGGGGTTTGAGACTCACTGTATGTCTTTTCCATGTACTGAACTCTTGTTATTTAACTATGCCGAGGTAAATTCAATTTTTGAATGAAGGGCACCTTTAAGATTCTTTGATGAATAGAAAGTTCAAAGTAGCAGCATTTAAAAAAAAAAAAATCTTTTGTAAAATTATAAATGTCTTTCTGTCACTTTTGACCAATTTAATGCATCCTTGCTAAATAAAAGTATTTATTAAAAATACTAACACTGACCCCCAACCTTTGAGTAACAGTGTATATATTGAGTTCGGTCTTACCCAGTCGATTCTGGGCCAGCATCAGGCTCTGGAGGGACGAGATCCCTTTCAGTGCTTCAACAAATGGCACCAGGAAGTCCTTCTTTACTGTACACTTATCCAGCAGCCTACAGTCTTTCAAGGACAGCTCTGAGATTCAAACAACAATACAAGTATTAGTCATTCATTTTAAGACTCAGGCTAGCTTTTTTTCTGTATTACACCATACCTTCTAACACAGAAAATTCCAGAAAATGAAGAATCTCCTGGTGATAGTCAGCTAGGTTTATGTCTTCCAGCTTTAATACCTTGAGTAATGGATTAGATCCTATGAGGGGGAAAAAAGAGACATGTTTCATATTAACATGAATCAACTGTTCAAAACAAAAACTAGTTTGTAGCTTAATAGCATTTAGTCAGGAAAAACATTTTGTAATACAACTAAATAATTCATAGTCAAACATTACAAAAAAAAGTCACTTGTATCAGGTAAAAGTAGTATTCTTTTCATTATTAAACTGGTATGACGGTCTCTTCATTACCTCAGAAATACATTTGTTTGGCCGCTGCTTTTGTGAATAAGACGGTGCTTAACTGTATTGAATGTGCACTTGTAGTGTACTTCAAATCTTAAGAGTATATTCCTCTAAAAAAAAAAAAAAAAAAACTCTACTTGAAAAAATATAATATTAATGAAATAAAAGTCTCTTATGCTCATCAAGCCTGCATTTATTTGATCAAAAATACAGACAAAACCATAATATTGTGAAATATTTTTACAATTTAAAACAATGGTTTTCTATTTTAATATACTTTAAAATGTAATTAATTAATTAATTCTGAATTTTCAGCATCATTACTCCAGTCTTCAGTGTCACATGATCCTTCAGAAATCATTCTAATATACAAATTTATTATCAATGTTGGAAACAGTTGTGCTGCTTAATATATATATATATATATATATATATATATATATATATATATATATTTTATAACCTGTGATATTTTTTTCAGGATTCTTTGATGAATAAAAAGTTTCAAAAGAACAGCATTTATTTAAAATAGAAATCTTTTATAACAATATACACTACTGTTCAAAAGTTTGGGGTCAGCAATTTTTTCATGCTTTTTTTTGAAAGAAATTAATATTTTTACACAGCAAGGATGTTAAATTGATATAAACTGATAGTAATATACTAAATAGTATATATTAAAATAGAAATTATCAAATTATCAAATAAATGCAGGCTTGATGAGCATAAGAGACTTCATTTAAAAACATAAAAAAATAGTAATGTGTTCAAACTTTTGACTAGTACTGTACAAGTTTCAATAAAAATGATATTGAATATTGATAGTTAATTATTTTACCATATTTCAAGGACAATATAAAAAAAAATTAGGCAATTATATAAAGATTTACTTAAAGATTTATAAGGATAGCAAAATAAAGTAATCTGTGACATTATACCCAAAAATTCTTGATTCAGTGGACTACCAGTACAATTGATAAAAATTTGGAACTAAAAATTAGGCAATTATATACTTATATACTTACTTACTATATAAAGATTTACTTAAATCCTACTTCAGTCAGTCAAAAAGCACTCAAGTTTAACTAATTGCATTTAATATGAATTTAAATGATTACACTTTACAATAAGGTTTCATTTTTTTAACATCAGTTAACATGAAACAAGTGAAAATACTTCTAAAGCATTTATTAATCTTAGTTAATGTTAATTTCAACATTTACTAATAAATTATTGAAATCAAAAGTTGCATCTGTAAATATAATTAATGGACCTGAGCTAACATGAACAAACAATGAACAGTTGTATTTTTAACTAACATTAACAAAGATTAATAAATATAACAAATGTATTGCTCATTGTTAGTTAATGCATTAACTAATGTTAACTAATAGGACCTATTTGTAAAGTGCTACCGTTTAAACTAATACATTTTCATTTAATTGCAATTAACATGCATAAGTGTCTGAAAACATTACATTCAATTCACAGTTAAGTATTTTCTTTGAACATATTATTTCTGTAATAGGTAGTCACAAGGGTAGGAGTAGCTGATTATTTGTTGGAGTACCTGCTAATGTGTGAAAAAATTGTCGTGACAGATGGATTCCTGTCATATGAAGGCTGTTGAGTTTAGGAGCCCACGTCAGGGCCGGCAGGAAACACTTGACTGTCATTGGACCAGTGGATTTGACTGACAGCTTTTCCAGGCAGAGCACTGTAAATTACAAAGACAAAAACAAAATTATATAAGTTTCAGATTGATAATTATTGATGGACCAAATGAAACCAATTTCTTCAACTATAATCAGTTAAGAGTGATGACATTGTGAGTGTTATTTTAGTATTTTTATATTATTTTTTAGTTGAAGTTTTAGTAGTTGGTTTTTTTTTTGTAATTTTTAGTTTTTTTAATCAATTTTTTATAGCATGTTAAATTTGCCACTTTTTGAGGGTAAGCAAAAACTCTCCATTTTTGTGTGTCCTTTTAAATGAGCTGCTGCTCCTGCGAAGAGGGCGGCATTTCAAGAGCTCCTGTTAGCAGCACTGATTACCTCAGACTTACTGAAAATGTCCAGCCTTTTATGTTCAAACCAGAGTCGGACAATGATGGAGAGACTCAGAAAGAAGTGACGACATGTAGAATGCAACAGGATGTTTCTGAATGGTTAGTTGATTAATTTATGTAGCTGATGTGGAGTTAACTATCTTAAAGTCATTGATTAGCATACTCTGTCATGATAATCTATAAATCGCTCATGTGGGAACTGTTGTAAGATTACTACAGGGCCAGAGAATATATGCTGCATGAAGATAGAACAGGTATAGTTAAATTAATTATGGTATAACTTATGTTGCTTTTATGACATGCTATTGCATTTGTGTTACGTAATGTATTGCAATAACATGGCCTCACCCCCTTTGTTGCGTGTTCTCGGGGGCAGGGTTTATGTGAATTTTAGGGATAGTGATGTCACTAACCTGGGAAGAAGCTCGTTGTCCCTACTAGCCATTTGTTGTAGTCCTTAAACATTGAATTCTTTAAAAGAAAATATCTCCCTTTCCATTGAACTTTGAGCGTTGTAACTTTGCAGATGTTGTTTATGCTCTAACAGCAACATTACACACTAACTAAAGTTAAAAAAGTGAAATCGCAATGAACTACCCCTTTTATTATTTTAGTACATCAAGTTAAATGTGCAGTATGTAAGAATTCTGTCCGCTAGAGGTCACTAGAAGCCTATTCAAAACAAAGGCGTAGCTTGATGACGCCAAGATTGAGCGCGGAATCTTGGGAAATGTGCAAAAGAATAGGGATAGGACTCGGGAAGAAATCATGTTCATGGATGCGATTATTAACGTTATTGTACTATGAAACAGAGCAGGACCGAGTGTTGTGGGAGCTGAACGAGGCCGCTGGAGCGATTGCGCAACACACGCCTCACGAGCAGCGGAACTTTTATTATGACACAGTCGCCGGCGCCGCTTCCGCTTTTCCGGTCATGAGTATGAGGTAACGCAGCTGTTTATCATATCAGATATATTTGAGTGCATAGGCGTAATTTGCGGGTGGGACATGTCCCCACCACTTTTTGAAAGGGTCGATATTGTCCCCACCACTTTTTGAAACATCTCGCGGCATCTCGCGGATATCTAATACAAAAGAAACACCTCTTGTTGATTATCAATTTGTGTTAATAATAGGCGATCTGGCGCTGGGATGTGTTGTTTTTGAAATCATGTTGAGTGCTCGTTGTCGCCGTTATCAGAGGCGCAACAGTGTTCTCTTGGCGCTCATGCACACTGCGCAGTGTTCACACGGACGAGCGCTTCAATCTATCGCTTAACCGTTGCAGAGACTCTCTATTCGTTACGTTGAATCACAAAACAAAATACAAATAAACGTGTCCCTGCTCTTGATATACAATCACTGACGAACATCTTTGGTTTTAATGAGAGAAAAAAAAAAAACATACGTGGTTGGATTCGAACCCAGAATCTCTTGCATGCTAAACGAAAATACTGCCACCGGTCCATCAGAACAATCTATTGCCCACAGCGGATCCACGTATTTATTAACATACATACTTTCGAGACATTGTATTATAGCAGATGTAAGGAAGAAATTATCATATTAATTTTAATATCATATTATTATTATTGTAATAATACAATTACAATACCCCCCCACATACACATTCCTGTCCCACCCACTTTTTAAAACAAAGTTACGCCACTGTTTGAGTGTGTTGAAAATGTTTTAACGTTACTCTGTGCGTTCGCTCGGCGGCTGCTGTGAGACACTGTTGCACACTGCAGTAAGATAGATCGATTTTAGAAGATCATATTAAATGCTGGATGGCTTGTGTTGATAAATGGCATGCAATTAATTTTAAAACGTATTGCATGATGGAGAAAGTTCTGTATTACTGTTACTAAAAATAAAGCTGCATCTGATTATGCTATGTAAGCTACTTGACAAAATAGTGTAAAGCATGGTACTCGCAAAAAAATCAAGAAAATTTGATTTAAACAAGACCAAACGTGTTGAGCTCTATATCAACAATTAGTTTTCTGTCTATAAATATATCAAAACAGATGTTCCCTTGTCTATTAAAACGTGTAATATATTAAAGCGTCTTTGGTGTTTCCATGGTTTCTACAAAATAAAACCGGAAACCGAGGGTAACGCGGGTATGACGCAATTGACAGGCGACTCCTCACACGTCCCGGAGCCTTGGTTAAAATTGCAATTTTCTCACGATTTACAAATAGTTGCAAACATTTGGGATATTGTAAGTACTCAAGTGAACAAAATATATAACACTGGTCTAGTGGTTTTTGTATATTTTACAGCAAAAGTATTACATATTGCACCTTTAAACTTAATAAAAATGACAAATGGTTTATTGGTAACCTACATGAAATAAAATAAGTTTAATATTTTTTATATTTGATTTTATTTCAGTTAATGACATTTTAAGTAACAAATTTTTTTTTTTTATGGTTTTCATTTCCGTTTTAGTAAACTATAATAACCCTGTACAGATTCAGCACATCCTCAGTAAAGTTCTGACAAAACAAAGTGTGATTGTTTATTTTGTAAGAAATTCTGATAAAAAAAATAATAATAATAATTTATAATAATAAGGCTTTGATCAGATTTAAGGAAAAAAAAAAAAGATTTCCCCTGCAGGATTGCAATTTAAATAAATCATATGTGGCCAAATCTGTTTTGTTTTTTGTTTTTTTGTTATTCTGGATGTCCACTTATCCACTAGATATTCCACCTCTAGGTTGTAGGCTGAAAGTTAACATCAACAATACTGTGCATGAAAACTGGAGCATATCAGCATCTCATCCATCTGCAGAATTCATATGGATTTGTTTGACCCCAGAAATTCTCACCTTTGTTTTCAGTGAAACGCGGCTGCTGTCTCCATGCGTTTCTGTTGGCAGGTGGGCAGATCTCCAGAGAAAGGCTCAGTAGGGTCGGACATGCTCTCAACACGCTGATCAAGTGTGTGTGACCGCAAATGTGACTTATACTGATATCTGTGAGAGAGCAGCCAGGGTTCAGGAACAACCGTCTGAGAGACTCCACCAACACTGACATCTCCTCCTCATGAATGAGCCCTGCACAGACAAACAGTATGTGTATATATCTACAGTCAAATCAAAATGTATTCAGACACCTTGAACATTTCGTTCATTAATACAGCTTATTCACTAGAATTTAAAAAATGGTTTAAAAAATATAATAAAATCTCAGAGTTAAACTGTGTTAGAAAAAAATAATATTAATTATGTCAGATAACACTTAAGCAAAACATGGTCAGGTCAAAGTGTCTGAATAATTTTTGGTTCCAAATTTTTATCAATTGTACTGGTAGTCCACTGAATGAAGAATTTTTGGGTATAACATGTCACAGATTACTGTACTTTATTTTGCTATCCTCATAAATGAACTAAAGTGTCCTGCACCCACTAGTAAAAATATATCAAAAATATCAAAAATGTCTGAATAATTTTTGGGTTGACTGTATATCCATCCATCCATATACATGCATACATATATACATATGCATATGCATATATATTAAAGAAAAAACCTTACCACAAGTGTTTTAACAGTAGTGTATATATATATCTCCAATAATTGCCACCTGACACTGGTCCATATGTGTACGCTTTTAGGAAAAACTAGAGATCATATTTAGCTGTCAGCATGTACTTACAGTCACTGTGAAGATGTAGTGTGCGAAGACACAACCATGTAGGCAGGATATGTGACACCGTGGTCAGGATTTCACATTTGGACACTTCAAAATCAAGCGAGTGGATCTGACCTACAGGGCAGTGGTCAGCAGAGCTGCTAAAGGACGAAAACTCACTGCACAAAACCTCTGGATTTTCCTCCACATCTAAAGCAAGACGTTTGGCTGCAGGTTCCTCCAGCTCTCCATTATCTACTACTGAACAATGGCCATCAGCTTGGGACGTCTCTGGTGCGGTGGACACTGATGACCCACCCTGAGGACCCCTGCGCCTGGACATGAGCCAGCTCAGAAAAGATGAATCTGGATTTCTTCTCAAAACCACTTCTCTGACAGACCCGTGGTCCAGGAGCCGGTGGAGAACAAACAACACATATTTCCGTCCATGTTTGAATAGAGCTTTCGCATCCAATAATTTGAGGGACGTCACTCCTTTTTCTAAGGTGCTCAGGATGGGGCGCAGGTCCCCGGATGCGAGCCTGCAGATGTTTTTGGTTGACGTGTGGAGAGAGAGGACTCTGACGTGCTTTACAGTCATGGAGAGAATGGAAGAATCGCTGAGGTTGGAAAGGTACGATCCTCCTCGTCTGACCTGGGTGAACATGACCATGTGAAAGAGCCTTTCCAAACATCGCTGCTTCCAGTCCTGATTGGGCAATGCAGACTGAAAAAATAGTAAATCAGATTTCAGGTTCAGTGCACTTGCTCACAACATGGATCTCATGGGGACCAAGGTTTGAATAAAATAAAAAGGTCAATATAAAGGAATTTGACTTTATAGTTTGCTCTAAAAATCCAGAATAAAATAACCAAATAAAATAAAATAATGAAATGAAGTGAAATAAAATAATAAAGGTCTATATAAGGAGTGACTTGGTAGTTTGCTCTAAAAATAAAATAAAAATAATACGCAAAATAAATAAATAAAATAAATGTTTATTGGCCATGTAAGTTGCCCTTAAAAGGATAAAATAAAAATATAAAATAAAGATAAATAAAATAAAGGATTACCATGTAAGTTGTACTTATAAGGAATTTGACATCACACATGATTGACAGTCATGATGAATTCAGCAGTGATGATCATATGAAGAACAAACCTTTGCTCTCCAGCGCCACGTCTGATCCAGATCTCTCCATATTGTCGCCCAAATTACGGAGGTGGAGATTCCTGAAATGAAATAAATCAGGTTTTAGCGTTACATGCAATATTTGAACATTACAAGCTATATTTGAACATTTTAAAGGTGCCCTAGAATTAAAAATTGAATTTATCTTGGCATAGTTAAATAACAAGAGTTCAGTACATGGAAATGACATACAGTGAGTCTCAAACACCGTTGTTTTCTCCTTATATAAATCTCATTTGTTTAAAAGACCTCAGACGAACAGGCGAATTTCAACATAACACTGACTGTTACGGAACAGTCGGGGTGTACGCCCCCAATATTTGCATATGCCAGCCCATGTTCAAGGCATTAGACAAGGGCAGGACTTCTGGAGCTGCACAGCTGAATCATCAGACTAGGTAAGCAAGCAAGGACAACAGCGAAAAATGGCAGATGGAGCAATAATAACTGACATGATCCATGATATCATGATATTTTTAGTGATATTTGTAAATTGTCTTTCTAAATGTTTCGTTAGCATGTTGCTAACATACTGTTAAATGTGGTTAAAGTTACCATCGTTTCTTACTGTGTTCACGGAGACAAGACTGTCGTTATTTTCATTTTTTAAACACTTGCAGTCTAATTCATAAACACAACTTCATTCTTTATAAATCTCTCCAACAGTGTGTAATGTTAGCTTTAGCCACAGAGCACTATCAAACTCATTCAGAATCAAATGTAAACATCCAAATAAATACCATACTTACGCGATTAGACATGCTGCATGACGAACACTTTGTAAAGAACAATTTTGAGAGTTATATTAGCTGTGTGAACTTTGTTTATGCTGTTAAAGGCAAGCACGAGTTCCGTGGGCGGGAGCGTGAGCATTTAAAGGGGCCGCAGCCTAAATCGGCTCATATTTAATGATGCCCCAAAATAGGCAGTTAAAAAAATTAATAAAAAAAAATCTATGGGGTATTTTGAGCTGAAACTTCACAGACACATTCAGGGGACACCTTAGACTTATATTGTATCTTTTAAAAAGACGTTCTACGGCACCTTTAATTTAAAAGAATCCATTTTCTAAATAAATTAAGATAACATGACAGGTTTGAAAAACAAAACACGGATTTCCAATCTTTTCACCAAGAAAGGAGAATGTTATTATCATCACACACAATTTCAAAAAAAGTTGAAAGGAAATTATCAGATCTAATAAAAGTTAGATGAAACAGTAATTAAAGTTATATCTGTACATAAAAGTGTCCCTAATTGAAGAATCACTAAATCTTATGTCTAAATCATACACATGCATACACTGCCGGCCATAAAAAGTCGCTGTTTGGATTTAAATAGTCAAATGCTTAAGAGTGCTTAATGCTTAAGAGTCTATGACTGGATCATTATTGCAGTGATGATTATGTTTCTAGCATGTTATATGTTTGGCAACAATTCTTCTAGGCCTAATTGATGGAGTGCGTATCTTTTCATTTCTTAATCAACCATGTAGATGTAAGATTCATCATTTTCACACATGAATTGGCACCAGACCTTAAATTCAGTGTAAGTCTTTGTGATGTTCTGGAGTAGAGTGCTCACCTCCTGCATTGTCAATACAAGATCTTGACCAAAAAATTGATGGAAATAACATCACAACGTTCATTTCCATGAAGAGGTGCATTTTGGCAATGCAATATATATGTGCATCTGAATCAGAGAACACACACTGTGTGATCCATGCTCTTCATCCATGTATGAATGAATGATTGTACCTTTTGTGGCAGCAGCAGTTTCGATCCTGTCCAGATAGTAAATGTTTAAATGTGGCAGTAAGTCTTTCAGTAGAGAGACAGGCAGATCTAGATCAAGAAAAATAGAAATATTATAAATGTTCACGTCTGTTAAATTCCATATTAAGTCTTGATTGTGTATTGACAAGAAAATCATTTTTTGCTATAAGTAAAACTCACTCAAAACCTTTCTTTCTAATACATCGATGTTTTGAGCAACTTTCACGATACACATTTGCACTAACGAGCTTCCATCTGAAATTCCCATTTTTGCACAAAAGACCAGCTGAAGTGTTTTCTTAGAGCCGAGCGTGTGGTCGAAACATTTCAACTGTTGTGCTTCCGTCATGTGTTTCGGAAATAAAAATGTATTGGAAGGAAATATCGCACTGAAAAAGTAGTAGTTCCTTCAGGGGGCGCTTGGCGGCTCAGAGAGCTGAATTTTTCATTAAGATGCATTCAATCTTAATCTTTTCCCACCGCTTATTTATGAAATTTATAAACTACAAAGTATAACCTTTTAAACTTATACATTTAAATAATTAATAGCTGATATGCAAATGTAAAATTGCTCACATTAAGCTCTATAAAATTACTTTTATAAAATATTTTTTTCAGTAATCACACACGACTGAGATTGGGTCAATCCGCCCAGCGCAGAGAAAAGAAACAGTTATCACGTGATAACATATTTTTATAATTCACATCTGAATATTAACTTTATGTCTTTCAAACTAAAAATACTCAGTAAAGACACAATTGGACTGCTAAGTCCCGCCAGTTAAAACAAAATAATTTCATGTTAAATTCCATTCTAGCTGCTTAAATTCTATGCAAAGAACGCACCAGTTGGCTCGACTTCTAACTTCCGGGCGCTGGTGTAGCCAATGAAACACGCTGTATGAAACACGTGACGCAGGCCCCGCCCTTCAAAAGCTATCACTGATTTTTTACATAATACAAGTATTTCTTTCATTACATTTGACAACTGTAAGTTTGTAAATGGGAAACTAATTTCTATGTCCCTTTAAGCATAACAGACCTGTTAGATCATTTTTATTTACTCCTGTATGAAAAATTACATTCTCAAGTGCATTGTATCCACTTTGCTATTGATTTTCCCTTTGTTTTGCAAAATAAAATAGTAATATTCTTAAAATGCACAACAAAGCATGTGAAGACTTTTAAAAAGGCAAAGCAGAGCCATCTAAAAGTTCTTATATTACACATACTGCAAGAATATATGAATGTTCCCTCTCCAGTTATGCACAAGCACATTATGAACAATCTACTTCACCTATAATGTTCCTTAATGCTTTACCTACTTTCATTTTATCTGTACACATACAGGTCTACTGTATTCTGTTGATGCTTCTTTGCTGCTGCGCTCCTTACACTGAAAAAAAACTCCCAACATCCGAGTTACGGCAAAAAAGTATTGCATACAGCAGTTGTCTTTTGTTCTTTATTGTTTTATGTTATTTGACATTAGCAACAAACCCAAATTCTGTGTCAACATCACCTCTTCACAGATGACAAATGATCAGTTATTTCACGTGAGAGATGAAAACAGAGTACAGTTATTAACACTTCAGTCACAACTCGGCAAAATGGACGAATTGAAGAATCGGTTACAGGGAATTGTTGAATCTAGGACAAAAATCACATCTTGTATAAATAACCGAGCACTGTATTTCTATAAGCAGACATCCATCTATAAGCAGCTCCATTTATTTGATTGACTGGAAGACCTTGTGGGCCACCTGTAGAAAACAAAAACAGAAGAACAAGATATAATGACAAATAATGTTCACAAATTATTTGAAACAGTTCATTCAAGAACTAAAATTCTGTAAAAAAAAATGTTTTTTGGGGGGATTTTTTTTGAGAATTTTCACAAGGGGAAAAACAGAGCAGCATACAGGTTAGGTATGACAAATAAGAGGGTAAATAATGATAGATTTAGCATTTCATTAAAACTACTCCTTGAATGTAGGTGTGTGACTCTTATTTGCTTTGCCCAGCAGCTTGGCAAAGTCAGGCTCTCACTAAAATGCTTCATGCAACATCTAAACCTCTCTACCGATCATTAGCCGTTTCCACCCAAAGTTGCAAATTCAAATTGTGTGCACATTTAGAATATCACATAAAACATTTGTGAACTAAAGCATCCCATGTGTTCAAGAGAACAAAATCATCACTTCCTTGGAAATTGGTGAAAAAAAGGTATCTGTAATAAAAATGGAAGCTGCTGAAATCGGGGGAAGAAAGTGTCTCTTTTTTCCCACCATCATAAATGACGTGTCTCAGAGCGCCTCATGTTCTCTTGCATTCGGATGCTGGTGTTTGTGAACGCAACCATGTGAGATGCTTCTGGGAGGGAATTGACCCTTTGCAAAGACCCGCCCCCCTTAGTTACTGTTGCTTTGTTCGACAAGACATGGTGCCGTCATGCCACACAGAGTGAAAAATACATCGCGGAGCAAAGAGGATACTGACAACACGTTGACAGACATGACAGAGCACGTTACTTATGATATTAAACAAAGTCCCAGCTTTCAAATTGTGTAGTTTTCTAAGAAATTCCAACAATAAAAACCATTTTGTGGCTCTTTAATGTGTCGTGAGATTGCTATATCATCTCTTCCTACTAGTTCATTTATAGCATCAAACAAACATGAATGAACATCAGAAGGAATGTTGTTTCAAACGCGGAAAGACGTCAGTACACACCATTTTTCAAGTTTAAGTCCACCAAGGTTAATTGAACTCCTGACTGCTTTATCGGACAAAATGGTGGATTCGGCGTTCTGACTGGTTAGATCGCTTGTCAATCAAACTCCCAGCAAAGACTTTGGCTCAGGCATTTCAGAATGATCAAACCAACATTTGAGCTGCAGTGTGATGTAATTGGCCCACTGGTTAGTCCAGTTATCCAATCACATCCTCTGTAGAGGCAACGTCACGTGAGTTTTTATTTAATCGGTTAATGTGGTTTTGTCTTCTTATCAGATAAAACAGGTATATGCCTTAATTGAGCGCATATGTTTTAAGAGCATTTATAGAATTTATGTGTATCTTGGCATTTTTTCTATCCAGAGTTTTATTTTTATGCAATAACCCACAAATTAGATCAAACATTTCAGCAATCATCCTTCTTCAGTGAATCATTCTTCATTTGAAAGTAATGCAATATCCACTACTCTACGCACCCCAAAAAACTGTTAAGCGCAGTGATTTTATCTTTTTGGATTTATGCAAAAACCCAAAATGCACATAAAAATGGGTGGCTGGAAACATGGCTAATGACATCTAACAGACACAAGCACTCTTACACAGTGGTCGCGAGCATGCAGGAAATCAAAGAGCTCCTCTGTGCAGTCTTCTGTTGTCTCTGAGCGCGAACCGACCCGGGACTCGCACGCCTCCAGCCGCTCTCGTGCGTGAACGCAATGCTCCGTCTGCTCACACTTCTCTCTTAGAGTCTCCAGAGGGTCCTGCAGAGCAAATATGAAATAATATTCTTCATTAAACTTGGTAGGCACAGACTACAAGACATTATGAAGATATACATCAAATTGTGTATACCATCTAGAGACAAGCCAAGGTTGACATATTAGATATGAGACATAATCAGGGATGGGCAGTATTTATGATACATGTATTTCAAATACAAAATAGTATTTTGTAATTTGTATTTGATAGGGTTGATGAAAATGGCTTTGTATTTTGTATCAAAATTTAAAATACTGTAAAATACTTCAAAAAAGAATACACGATGACATCATAAAAATGCGGCCTCTGATTGGTGGTTACGCAATAGTTTGCCCAGACTTGTTGAGTTCAGAACAGATGTTTTGGCGTTCGTTTTAATAGCCTAGGCTAAATAGTTTACTAATTTACATAATGTTCTTGAAAACTATTATACCGAGAAGCAGCCCCCTATATTTATGATTAACAATCAAATGATTAATTAGTGCTATGAATACAGGTGCCATCAGTTGTCTTATAAATGACTTGTTTGTAATTGAGTCAGTGTTGCTGATGCAAAGTAGGCCCTTTGTTACCAAACACCAAGTAACTAAATTAGGATACAATAAGTAATTTGCAAACTGTTAAAAATTAAACTGTTGGTTACTTTAAAGGTGCCCTCGAATGAAAAATTTAATTTATCTTGGCATAGTTAAATAACAAGAGTTCAGTACATGGAAATGACATACAGTGAGTCTCAAACTCCATTGTTTCCTCCTTCTTATATAAATCTCATTTGTTTAAAAGACCTCCGAAGAACAGGCGAATCTCAACATAACACCGACTGTTACATAACAGTCGGGGTGTACGCCCCCAATATTTGCATATGCCAGCCCACGTTTCCAACATCATAAAAGGCATTAGACAAGGGCAGCCAGTATTAACGTCTGGATGTGCACAACCAAATCATCAGACTAGGTAAGCAAGCAAGAACAATAGCGAAAAATGGCAGATGGAGCAATAATAACTGACATGATCCATGATAACATGATATTTTTAGTGATATTTGTAAATTGTCTTTCTAAATGTTTCATTAGCATGTTGCTAATGTACTGTTAAATGTGGTTAAAGTTACCATCGGTTATTACTGCATTTACGGAGACAAGAGAGCCGTCGCTATTTTCATTTTTAAACACTTGCAGTCTGTATAATGCATAAACACAACTTCATTCTTTATAAATCTCTCCAACAGTGTAGCATTACCCGTTAGCCACGGAACACTATCATACTCATTCAAAATCAGAAGTAAACAATATAACAGTATACAATACTCACATAATCCGACGCATGCATGCCGCATGCATGACGAACACTTTGTAAAGATACATTTTGAGGGTTATATTAGCTGTGTAAAACTTTGTTTATGCACTGTTCAAGGCAAGCGCAAGCTCTGTGGGCGGATAGCACGGGATTTAAAGGGGCCGCAGCATAAAATCGGCGCGTTTATAATGATGCCCCAAAATAGGCAGTTAAAAAAATTAATTAAAAAAAATCTATGGGGTATTTTGAGCTGAAACTTCACAGACACATTCAGTGGACACCTTAGACTTATATTACATCTTTTAAAAACATAATCTAGGGCACCTTTAAAACTAACCTTCATCTGGGAGATCACATGTGAATATTTGAAGACAATATGTACATTTCGCCGCTAGAGGTCGCTTATTTGGTCGCTTATCCTTGTTTTTGTGGAATCATGGGATGTGTTGTCTTCATGTCTACAGCCAGTGGAAAAGAATCGGGACGAGACTCGGTCAGAAATCATGTTTATGGATGAGATTATTAACGTTATTGTAGTATGAAGCAGACCAGGACTGAGTGATGTTGGAGCTGAACGAGAACGCTGGAGAGATTGCTAATGAGAGACGAACGCGACATGTCTCGAGAGCAGCGGAAAGTTTATTATGCCACAGTCGCCAGTCTAGCATATGTGGGGTAACACAGAACTGTTTATCATATTAGATACATTTGAGTGTTAAATGTTGTTATAATGCTACCCTGAGTTCGCTCGGCAGCTGCTATGAGACACTTGTTGCACACTATTAGTCATGGTAAAACATGGTACTCGCGGTAAATCAAGAAAACGAGATTTAAACAAGAAGCTATATAACATGATTAGTTTTCTTTGGTGTTTCCATGGTTTCTACAAAACAAAACCAGAAATCGAGGGTAACGCGGGTATGATGTCATTGATAGGCGACGCACGGACACGGTCCATGTCCTGGTTAAAATTGCTTATTTCACTGGATTTAAACATTCTTGGAAACATTTGGGATAATCTAAGTATACAAGTCAACAAAATATATAGCATTGTTCTAGTGGTTTTTGGATATTTTAATCCAAAAATCCTACTGTACATGTTGTGCCTTTAACTGGTTGCATATGTCAGAGAGAAGCTATCAAACATTGTTTACTTAATAAACTGAGTCAGTGTAATGGTGAAGGGATAGATCAAATAGGCTAATTGATGGAAGGTTTGCGATGAAATTTCATGCTCCCTTGTAAAAGTATTTTTTAGTATTTTTAAAATACAAAAATACAGTAGTTAACTTTGATAAATAGTGTGGGCGGCTGTATTTTGTAGTTTATTTTGATACACTTAAAATGAAGGTATTTGGTATTTTATTTTAAAATACGTTTTGATGTATTTTTGCTCAACCCTGGACATAATGTTCTTTATCTTTGGACGGCAATATCCAAAGTGAATAGCAGTTGATACAAGGACACGAAAAATGTAAGGAGACACGTCAGTTTTCTTTAGGTTACAATAGAGGGCGCTGTAACCTCTACGTGTGTGTTCTCCACACACACACACACACACACACACACACACACACACACACACACAGTGGACTCTTGAAACTTATGCTTACAGTACTTGTACTTTCTTTTTATTTTGGTGGTGTAACGATCAGTGCTGCATTTCCCAAAAGCACAGCAAGGCTAAATTGATCGTTAAGACCACTGGTGGCAATGGTTTTTACGATCAACTTAAGACTTACGATGCTTGGGGGAAACGCAGCCATGGATAATACTTAACAGTTTTCATGAGATTCACCTAAATAGTAATTTCTAAATCATCCAAATAATAATTTGTCATCTCTAAATGACTAACTACAGTAATTAATAATAATCAATTTATTCAAAGTGACTTACAGTACACCGATTACTGAGACAACCTGAGGTTTTGATCAAGGGCACAATAGTGAAAGTTGATGGAATTTTATCTATTACACAATTTAAAGCAATTGGTAAATAATAGTAATTCATTTTAATTGATTTGGACATAATGTGAAAATATAATATTCCTCAGAAAATTATGACATAATATATAAGAGACATACCACCATTTCCTCCTCCTCCTCCTCCTCTTCTTCCTCCTGAACACAACAAAGTATAGTAATAGGTTAAATATACGTGCATATATACATGAATAGTATGAAAATAAAAATAATATAGAGGATACCTAGGATAAGTGTGTTTACATATACAAGAATAAAGCAAAATCTCGCGCAACAGTTTAGACAGTAGAAACATACTATAATAGTATACACATAAGAATCAACCTATAACGTTAGATTAGGCTCGACCACATAAACTAGAGCGTTTCGATCTAAAGCGGCTTCTTTACTCCCCTAAATGACATTTAAACCAATTATCAAAACAATATATGCTAATATACCTCCTCTGGCTCTCCGTTCATGATCATTTTGTCTTCAAAAACCATGATTTCAGCTCAGTTTTCCTGAAGTGACCCTCTGTAGAATGGGATATGAGCCGATGGAGGACAGCGTGACACTTTCCGGAAGTTGTAAGTGCTTAAAGACGTTCATGCAAAGAGAGACGTCCATCTCTGTCAACTTCCGGTTCACCGCGTTTAGCTGTAAATAAGCGTAATTCGTGTCATGCAGCCACCAATATTTGTATTTAATTGTGTATTCGACACTTCTATTGAATTAAGTGTAATTTTAGTGAGAGAAGTATGTGATATGACATACTTTTCACATTTAAATACTGCTAGTGTTGATCTGCATTACATTGTAAATGCTTTTGGTGACATCTGTTGGCTTGGAGTGTACTTGTCAGTTGAACCAAATACAATATAAAGAAATAAAAACAAGATAAATATAGAATGTTTAAATGCATGTTATATGATATGCCACCTACATGCACATAAGGATGTGTATTACAGAACGCAAATTTAACTAGGTCTGCATTGCCTAATTAATATAGATGAGTTAAGAGATATTCTTATAGACATGGAGATAGAAAACTCTGGGTTTAAAACTTGTCGAAAATAAAGGTAAAGAAAAAAGGATTTCTTAGCAAACAATAAAAAAATGGCAGTTCTTTTCTCTTATTATTGGCACATGTAAACGCAGCCATTGACTTCCATTCAAACGAACAGCCTTTCTCCCTGTAAGTATCTTTTAGGGCATTTTAGCGCAGCTCGCAGTCTCCCTCTTACGAGAGGCTCTGATATCGATTACCACAGGAAATAGAATAATGCCGTTAGACCGGGTGTTCTGGAATTCTTAAAGACACAGTGACAGCTCATGTAATGACAATTTCTGCCTGGACAGTTCGCGCTATTACAACAAACTGAGCAGCGGTTATGGACAGTTTTAATTTGCAACAACTTACTTCAAATATGAATATTAATTGGACGCCGGTGTTTGCAGCCACCTTTTGCGGTTCAGGTGCGTTATTTCTCTTCTGGAAATGGAGAAATAACCAGAAGATTCAAACGAAAATACTTAACGCACGGAAAAGACGTGATAAATCACTCCAGCTGGCTGAACAAGCGGTGCAACAGTTTAAAATACAGGTATAAAATCTAACATAAATCAATTATTACTGCAATATGCATGGAATATGAGTGTTTATGAATATGCATGTCAAGGAAGTCGTGGTTCCCTAGCTGAAAATCTTAAATTATCATGTTGCCCAATCTATATTGTGTAAGTTGTTACAGTGGATCCTGACACTACTGAATAGAAAAACATTTTTTTTTCCATTATTGTGGATAACAAATATAATAATTAATATATTTTAAACAAATTAAATGTTAAATAAGTTACATACATTTAAATAATGCGTTAAATTAATTAATCATTCAATCAGTCAATCCAAAAGATTTAAATAAATTGTTATAAATTGAAAACAAAGGACACATTGCTCATTACACTTTTTTGTCTCAATCTGACTTTTATGGAGAACAACCCTCAGTTTATCTTCACTATATTGTTGACTTTTGTCCTAATGTATGTTAGTGTGGTGTTACTGTGTTCATCTTAACAGATATTATATTACAAAAATAGTATGATACTGAAAAATTTCCCTAAATATTTTAATTTAAGACTTGTTTGGAAACCAACATAGAAAACAACTTCTAGAGAAAATAAGCATTTATGTAATTGGACTTTTTCCTCAAGTTACTGAGATCAAGCCCTTGTGACAACTAGCCTCAGTCTCCCCTATGTGAATATATGCATATCTGATGTTTGCTTCTTGCATCTTTCCAGAACCCAGACTTTGAGAGCAGTTCCATAGTGTCTCTGTCTTTGTCTGAGCTCACTGGGAAACTCAAGGAGGGCTCCCTGCAGCCAGATGCTGTTCTTCATGCTTTTATGGCAAAGGTTGTGACTGCGTATATATTTTACCTTTCGATAACTCTTTATGAGATTTATGAGTTTATTGCCAGCTTCAGAGGTTTACGATTAACAATTTTATTGTACATTGATCCATATTTTGCTGTATTTTCTAGACACCATTTACTAATAGTTTTTTACTCACATTATAAATGTCAGCTATGGTATGAATAAGTCATAACTAAGTAAATAATTGTCTATATTCTAATTTCTAAAAATATTAGAAATTAATTGATTTGAATTGATTTGGACATAATGTGGGAAATGTGTGTGTGTTTTATATATATATATATATATATATATATATATATATATATATATATATATAGTTGGGGATAAACAGTTTAGAACCCTTGAAACCAGATATGTTGAATAAGGACCCGGAGTTAAAGTTTAAAAAAAAAAAAACATATAAAAATTCGAAGAAAAATTTAATGAAGAATAGTTTCCACAACAATTACACTCTAACAGAGTCAACTAACTACTTCATTACTTCAGGTTGAATGATTCTGATTGGCTAAGAAAAATAGACAAATTTGGTAATCTTCCACACATGGACAGAGAGTCAGAATCTCCATTCGTCACGATGTTGATGAGGGGACTCTGGATTTAGGTACTGGATGTCCTATTGAGGTCATGACATGGTGTCTGCTGGTCTCAAGCAGAGTGCCAGTCGTCCAGTACAAAGTACCTGCACAGAACACTTAGCGCACATACACAGATACACGTTTCACAGCTTCTTTATGGTTGAAGTTGATCTGAGCTCTGCTCTGAGCAGGAAACGTTCCCAAAACATACTGATAACATGTTCTTACCTCTCAGTGAGAGGTACAGACAATATTCAAAATTATTTTCTAGTGTTTGAAAAGGAAAATAAATGCTTTAACCTACATTGAAGAAGTCATTCAAATAATTTAACAGAAAGATAAATGTTGATTAATAACTTAAAAGATGTATATTGAAGCGGCAGTGGATTCCAGAATCCACTCCTTCAATATATATATATATATATATATATATATATATATATATATATATATATATATATTTATTTATTACTGCAAGAGATCACATCATAACAACATGGCACAAACTGACCGACCTCAACTGATCCTGCAGCCAATGAGATTGCTTGCTCAACATTTAAAGGAACACTCCACATTTCTTGAAAATAGGCTCATTTTCCAACTCCCCTAGAGTTAAACAGTTAAATTTGACTGTTTTTGAATCCATTCAGCCGATCTCCGGGTCTGGCGATACCACTTTTAGCATAGCTTAGCATAGTTAATTGAATCTGATTAGACCGTTAGCATCTCGTTCAAAAATAACCAAAGAGTTTCGCTATTTTTCCTATTTAAAACTTGACTCTTCTGTAGTTACATCGTGTACTAAGACCGACAGAAAATGAAAAGTTGCGATTTTCTAGGCCGATATGGCAGGAACTATACTCTCATTCCGGCGTAATAATCAAGGAACTTTGTTGCCGTACCATGGGTGCAGCAGGTGCAATGATATTACGCAGCGGCTGTGACCCCCTGCTTGTACAGGGAGTGTGCCTTGCAACCATGGAGACATTTGTGAGAGGTGCTGCGTAATATCATTGCGCCTGCTGCACCCATGGTTATCTCAGTGTTCGCTGGAGACTAGTCGTGCAGCGCACAGAGTTCCTCTGAAACACTCCTCCTCCCCCAGCTCCACCTGCCTAAAGCTGCTACGGGATTTACATATGTGTATTTATGCAGCAGCAGCAGCATATCTTACATGCTTACAGCAGCGTGTCTGTGTATCAATTAGCAGTATCAAGTCCATACTTGCTGTGCAGCAGCAGCAATAATCAGCAGCAGCAGGAGAATCTAGTCTGCCAAGACCAAATACATTAACCATTAACATTGCTTTATTTGGTAACATTCTAAAACTATTCAGAGAGGTGTCATGATTGAAATATATATATATATATATATATATATATATATATATATATATATATATATATATATAACATTTTCTAAAGTAACTCTGTCCAACAGTGACAACTGCAGGTAAAGTTACAGCGGGAGCTGAGTTACTTGCCTCCTCTGAGCCCAATGAGTTTTAACAGACCCCCTAAAGTGTGTGGTGGCTTTGGTGGGTGGTAATTGAGAATGAATGGGGTAAAGTCATGTGAGAGGAGGCTATTGCTGGGTCCCAATTCGTAGTATGTTGAAATGAGTATTCCAAAGATACCCGGATGGTCTACTTTTTCCAGTTAGAATTCGAAGTGCAGATCCGTGCACACTTCTAATGGCTAATATTGCCCATAACACGTTGCGCTGTGGACAAAGATTCGATTAGATCTACAAATACGAATAAAAAGTGTTAAACTACAAACATGACATGCGAGACAGACAGTTAAGCAGAGCGGTTAAGATAAAGGGGCTTGAATGATTAATAATCACTATCTAATACTTAAAAATGCATCATTATGCAAAGATGAGGCGAGTTCTCTGCATGAAAGACCATGGGTTTATCTGGCAGATAAACTTGCAACTACATTTCTCTGAAATGGTAGGAAATTAAATTTAATTGAATGTGGAGGATTTTAACTTTAACAAGATGATTGACAGGATAGTTTAAACAGTTACAGGTTGCGTAACTAAGCGACAGAACGTCTGTTAAAGACGCAATTATGTCGAGGTAGTATGTTCCAAAGCTTGCACACTCTTCTGCTACACACTCAAAAGTATGTACTTTTTCTTTACAAAAACAGTACATACTTTTAGGACGTAGTATAAATAGGTGAATTTGGACACAGCATATGTCTCCATCGTGTTATATGATTGGTTTGTGCAATAAATGTAAAAATACAAAATAGATTTGTATATGGTTTATCTTTTTTTTTTTTCCCTTTTTTTTTTTTTTGATGTAATGTTTATTTAACCAGAAAAATGTGAGAACATTAAATGTAACTGGGAGATGAATTTAGTGTATGTATGTATAAAAAAACATTTAAAAAACTGAAGACTCCTCATTTCAGAAAACCAAATATATATATATATATATATTTTTTTTTTTTTACTTTGGGCAAGCAATAAGGTAGGCTTATTGTTGAGGTCTTTTTAAAGGAAACCATTTGGTGTCACAAACTGAGATGTGTAATGTCATACTTCAAAGGCTCTGGAGGTGAACAAGAATCTGAACTGCGGCACTGAGATCTTAATGGAGTCTGTGGCTCAACTGAAAGATATCAACACTCAAAAGAAAGGTCTTCTGTATGGAGTGCCGATCAGCATTAAGGACAATGTTGCATATAAGGTAAATATAAGAGAACACAGAATATATGATTACACTGGTGAAGAGAGGTGACTTCCTGTTTGTGTGTGCAGGGTCATGATTCTTCATGTGGTGTGGTGAGTAAGTTGGATCAGCCTGCAGTCATGGACAGTGTGGTGGTTAGAGTGCTAAAGAAACAAGGTGCAATCCCGTTCATCAAGACCAACATACCGCAAGGCCTTCTCAGGTGAGTAAACGCTGCACATCATTCCTGGGGGGAGCAATGAAAATGGGAAAACCTGGTAATATAAGATGATTTGCAGGCCAAGACAAGCCATGGAAATGAATCTGAAGAGACTGTTCAGTTAGCAGCTCATTTACTGGAGTTTAGTCATTAAAGTTTATTATTTCATTTCATTTGGACGTTGGAAGTAGCATTTGTATCCCAGCATCCTTCTGTGGGATTTGTGGATTTAAGCCCACCACGAAGAGGCTAAGGTTTGTTTGCATCTTTGATCACATTTTTGTTTGGCAATTAAAGGTACAATAATTGACAACAACGTATTGAAAGATTCTGTAAGACAAATAACATCTTGAAGTCATTTATAAAATGCCGTGTGTTATAAAACTTATGCTGAACCATGAGTTTCAACATCAGACCGCTGTACTGAAAACATGTTAAAGAGTGGTTTAAGTTAAATCATAAACACCTACATAAACAATCATTAAACTTTTTATGAGAGGTGAAAGTTGATTTCAGTGATCTTGATCTCACGTGTCAAGTTTCAGGGGTCAGCTAGAGTAGTATAGAAACTAGAGAAGTGGAAATGCAGAGAGGTGTAAGCCATTTCTTGAAGGTTGTGATGGTCTCAACAAATCAGGTAGAGGTTGGCAGCTCGTTCTACCACAGATGAACTGAGAGAGTGGAGGTTCTGGAATGTGACTTTGTACCTTTGTATCCAGTGAGACATTTTTGATTAGTTCAATTGTAACCAACCCAAACCCTCTGTATTTGTATCTACTGTAGTTATGACTGCAGTAACCCCATTTATGGGCAAACCTTGAACCCCTACAACCTCCAGAAGACCCCTGGCGGTTCTTCCGGAGGGGAGGCAGCTCTGATCAGAGAAGGCGGCTCGATCCTGGGCCTAGGCACTGACATTGGAGGGAGCATTCGTATCCCAGCATCCTTCTGTGGGATTTCTGGATTTAAGCCCACAGCGAAGAGGCTAAGGTTTGTTTGCATCTTTGATCACATTTTTGTTTGGTAATAACAATAATCAGCAACAAAGTTTTATAGAATCTGTAAGACAAATAACATCTTGAAGTCATCAAAATGCCTTATGCCATCTCAGGGTAAATATTAACATATGTTGAGATGTTTAAACTTTAACGGGTTGATGTTTCATGATGTTCAACCATTACTAGCGTTGTGCTCAAGGTGATGACACTGAAAGATATTTATTAGAAATATAATGTAATGCTCATATTGTTCTACATTGCTCCAGTTTTCAGTAATCAATTGTTTACTATAAAAAGTCAAGGTAACAGAGTTGATCGTTTAAGAGACAAATCTAACAACATTTAAAAAAAGCTTATAGAGGTCACTTCATGCTGATGATGATGTAATCATTTTTTATGTGTTATGTGTTATGTGTATGATTATGGTCATTAAGGGATAGTTATATCCTTATATTATATATATAGTTATAACATAGGAAAACATATTCAGGTATTTTGAATAATGCATTATTATAAATTGATACATTTACATCTAAAAATATATAAAGAGAAAAAAGACAAAATACTAGCATTTGCTTGCATATTATGTTTTTTCATAATTAAAATAAGCATATTTACTAATATAAAAAGGGGAATTTGGTAACACAGGGCTAAATGCCTATAATAGCATATCTGTAAATAATAACGTTATTATTAATGAGGTACACAAAATCACAGTAAATGTGCTTAATTTCTGTGAATATTGTAATGATGCACAAATGATTTTTTTTTTAATCATGATAGAATTTCTTATTTCATTCTTTTGATTCTGAAGTGAAAAATTTTCCGTTCTTGACAGATAATGTTAGATTCACCTCTAGCTCTTTTGTTGAGATGTTGTGCATATAATGTACTTGTTTTTTGATTTGCTTTTTTTTTTTTTAATCATCCTTGTTTAGTGTTCAAGGAATCAGTTCTTGCATCAAAGGCCAGAAGTCAGGTAAGATCAGGTTTATCATACTGCTGGTCAAGTTTTGAACTGCGTACAAACTGAAATATATGACAGCATCTACATGCTGGTTTGCAGTGTTGTCCTCTTTTGGCCCTTTGGCAAGGGACGTCGAGAGCTTGGCTCTGTGCATGCGGGCACTGCTGTGCCAGGATATGTTCACCTTAGATCCCACTGTTCCTCCCATAGAATTCAACCAAAAGGTCCTGTATTAAATATAATACATTAAATGCTTGTTTAAAGGTCCATATATGCGCTGTGTAATGTGAAAGCAGAATCTATGATACTTTAAACAGGTCTATGAGAGCTCAGAACCCCTGAGGATTGGTTATTATGAGAACGACGGTTACCTGCAGCCGTCTCCAAGCATGGCCAGGGCCTTCAGGGAGACTAAGGACCTGCTGGAGAGAGCAGGTCACACGGTACACAGATACACCACATTAAGAGTTGTTATGTAAGCCATTGGCCGTTTGTTGGTAAAAAAGCAACAAATGGTTAGGTATTTGTAAAATTCAGATCACCCATTATGTATTGGGTGTAACATCACAGTCTGAATGGCTTTTAAGATCTAAAACAAATAATTAAATATTAAATGATTCTGACTAAAATAAATATTTAGCTATTTTGTTAGAAATTGAATTTAGTTTTAAAATTCTACATGTTACATATTTTTATTAGAGCTGTAACAGTAAAGGTACTATTTTTGGAGTAGCCTATGAATGGAATGGAATTATATGTTCAGATGAGTAAATGTGTTTCTCATACCATGTGCAAGTTAACATTTTGTGCTTTTGTTTATTATCACTTTTTATTTAGTAATTTTAACTTCTGGTTTAAAATGGTAAGCAGTCAGTTCTATTGTTTTTTTTGTTTGTTTAGATTTTTTTTTTAAACTATATTTGTTTTCATATATATCACATTGTTTGAATGACAACAATGGGCAGGATGTGGAATAATATGTTTTCTTTTTTATAAATAATGGATTAAATTTTTTTTTAATGAATAATACATTTTAAAAAACGTAACACATTTTACTAAATTCCTCATACTTTGTATTGTTATAATTATATTTTTATTAGTTTTTAATTTAGTCATTTTAACTCCTGCTTAAAAATAGTAAGAAGTAAGTATAGGTTTTCATAGCCTTTATATTACACATTGTTTTTAGGTCAACACTGGGCATGATGTGGAATAACATTTTTTTAAATAATGGATTAAAATGAATTCATTTTTCTTTAAAAATAATACATTTTAATATTTAATTATATTTTTCATCTGATTAATCAATTAAATAATTGGCAGATTAATCAATTGTCAAAATAAACATTAGTTGCAGCCCCAGTGGTCCTAATACATCTGAGGTTTAAACGCTGTGCCAACACATTATAGAAAACGTGATAAGTTGAGAAGATAAGATCTGCTGACTTGAAAAGCTCGTCTGATGTGTTGTTCATATTTCAGCTTGTTCCCTTCCAACCTCTGCGGCTCTACGACGTCTTCCATGAGTTGGCTATTAGAGGGATCTTGGCTGATGGAGGTGATACCCTCTTAAATCATCTGTACGTCTGGTATCAACACATTCACATGTCATGATTGATATCTATTAGGTCTATTCCAGTGTTTCTGGCCTCATTAATGACACTGCAGTCACTTCTGCTTAGTAATCACTCATTCCCCTGGTTTCACAGACAAGGCTTAAGCTAGTCCTAGACTAAGAAGCATGTTTGAACTGTTGTAACTGAAAGTAACTTGTTCTCACAGATCTTAAAATATGTCAGTGCCATTGTTTTCTCTCAGGATGATCACCAGTAATTTTTTTATTTTTTTTCTAGCAAACGTTTATAAAAGCTATAAATGCCCTAATTGAACTAATGCTTAATCCTGGTTTAGGCTAAGCCCTGCCTGTGAAACCAGGCCTTAATATTTGTTTCATATGTGTGTGATTTCAGGAAGGCAGGCCCCATTGACCCATGTCTCCGGGATCAGGCCGCCCTGTTGGGCATTCCAGGCTTCATAAAGAAATTACTTTTTGTTGTTCTAAAGCCTTTTGTGAGTCCTGTAAATGTAGTGGTTTCCTGCTTCTCATTTGCATCTAAGCAATCTGTTACATTCAAGCTAATATGTTTGTTTTAAAACTGTTTTATGTTTGGATTACTTTCTCCAGTATCCACGGTTGGCTGCAAGCCTACATACAAGTCTTGGAGTTGGGTAAGCTTTAGATATTTGTTGTTTATATTAATTAGCATAATGAATACAATTATGCTAATGAATCTTTTTTTCTAGAGTGTAATTTAATTTGGTTACAATTCATTTTTTTTAATTGACAAATTTAAGTTTTTAGAAAAATTTGAAATATTTAGAAATACACCACTATACAAAAGGGGGGTCAGTGAGATTTATTTGAATCAAATTAATACTTTTATTCAGCAAGGGTAAATTAAATCGATAAAGTGACAGTAAAGACCTCTACATTGGTACAAACATTTGTTTTAATGTTTTTAATTTTATTTACTTATGAACTTTCTATGCATCAAAGAATCCTGAAAAAATGTGTCATGTTTTCCAAAAAATATATTTTCAACATTGATAACAATCAGAAATGTTTCTTGAGCAGCAAATCAGCATATTAGAATGATTTCTGAAGGATCATGTGACACTGGAGACTGGAGTAATGATGTTGAAAATTCAGCTTTGATCACAGGAATAAATTACATTTTGAAATATACTCATACATAAAACTGTTATTTTAAATTGTAATATTTCACAATAGAACATAACAGAATTGAAATTATACTATTCCTTTAATAGCATTTTTTTCTTTCACAAGGTCTATAGCAGAATTATGGAGACAACATACAAATATTGAGGTAGTATTTTATTATAAATATTATGTGGTTTCCATCAGTACCACTGAGATTGTAGAAATGATTGTCAACTTTATCAAGGGAACAAGTACTGCAGGCACAAATGCACTAATCAGTTGCGTAACTGTGTTGATGTCTTGGACCTGGACAGTTTCATTCCTGGAACCCTCCTAGGAAAAATGTAAATGCCATCCTGACAAAAATGATTAGGTGTCCTCATCTCATGCAGTTGAGCAAATGAATTTTCCTGGCACATACTGTATATAAAACTGATTTTTATTCTGACATGATTGTATGTATTTTGAGAAATGTCTAAAATGTTTTCGGTTTTCTCATCTGTAGGAATACATTGATGAGGTGATAGCAGAGTGGAGGAGACTGAATGTGGACGTTTTGTTGTGCCCAATGCTTGGACCAGCCTACAATTTCCGTTACTGCGGGCGTCTCAGCAGTACTTACCTCAAATTTACATTACAATTACATTATCTTTGTGCCGTAAACCTGGGGGCGCAGCATTTTTGTCATGAAGTGCATTTTTGGTAACACTTTACAATATGGGTGCACTAATATGCATTAATTCATGCTTAACTAATGCACAGATAATCATGTGTTAAAGGGTTAGTTCACCCAAAAATGAAAATTCTGTAATTTATTACTTACCCTCATGCCGTTCCACACCCGTAAGACCTTCGTTAATCTTCGGAACACAAATTAAGATATTTTAGTTGAAATCAGATGGCTCTGTGAGGCCTTCATAGGGAGCAATGACATTTCCTCTCTCTAGATCCATAAAGGTACTAAAAACATATTTAAATTGGTTCATGTGAGTACAGTGGTTCAATATTAATATTATAAAGCGACGAGAATATTTTTGGTGCGCCAAAAAAACAAAATAACGACTTATAAAGTGATGGCTGATTTCAAAACACTGGAAGCATCGGAGTGTTATGAATCAGTGTGTCGAATCTGCTGTTCAGAGCGCCAAAGTCACGTGATTTCAGCCGTTGGCGGTTTGACACACGCACTCTGAAGCTTCCTGAAGCAGTGTTTTGAAATCGGCCATCACTATATAAGTCGTTATTTTGTTTTGTTTTTTGGCGCATCAAAAATATTCTCGTCCCTTTATAATATTAATATTGAACCACTGAACGAACATGTTAAATTACTACATATGTTTTTAGTACCTTAATGGATCTTGAGAGAGGAAATGTCATTGCTGTCACGTTAGGCACAGAGACGAGAGGGTAAGATCCATATGCAGCTTTAATGGGGTAATCCAAACACATAATCCAAACAGGCAGGGGTCAAAATCCAAAGATCAGTCCATACAAAACAAAGAAAAACACAAACAGAAGCCAGTGACATTAAGTAAAACCACAATAACAAAAGCAGAAACAAACCAGGTATAAATAGGCAGACACTAATGATGAAACTCAAAACAGCTGGGTGCAATGAAGGGATAATGAGTCCGGGAAGTGGGTTATGGGAATTGAAGTCCAAGTGAGGTGAACAGTAGTCTGTGTTTGAGTGCCCTCTGGTGGCTAAATAGGGCACTCCAACTGGAGATCATAACAGTACCCCCTCCCTACGGAGCGGCTACCAGACGCTCCACCTGACCAAACAAAAAACAAAACTCTCAGGAGGGAGGTGGACCGGAGGAGGACCAGGGGGAGGGACGGCGGGCCAGGTTCAGAGCCCCCAACCGAAGGCCAGGGGGAAGCCGGAGGAACAGACCACGGGGGCTCCAAGAAGGTTGGGGTCCTGGCTGAATGCCAGGGTGGTGCTGGAGGAACTGCCCAGGCAGGTTCCAGCAGGTCTGGATTCCGGGCTGAATGCCAGTGCGGTGCTGGAGGAACTGACCAGGCAGGTTCCAGCAGGTCTGGATTCCAGGCTGAATGCCAGGGTGGTGCTGGAGAAACTGACCAGGCGGGTTCCAGCAGGTCTGGAGTCCGGGCTGAGTACCAGGGCGGTGCTGGAGGAACTGACCAGGTGGGCTTCAGCAGGTCTGACAGCCTGGGCAGCGTAGCAGGGCGGACGGCCTGGGCGGCGGCGGCGGCAGGGCAAGGCGCTTGGGAAGCGCAAGAATGACCTCTGGGGTGGTCTCCAGGCCTACCACGAGCTCTGGGAAGGCCTCCGGGCCTACAGCGGGCTCTGGGAAGGCCTCCGGACCTTGAGGGATGGAGGAAGCCTTCTTCCTCCTCTTCCTCCCTTTACGTGGGTGAGGCAGTGGCTCTGTGCCTACCTCCTCTGTAGACATTGCAGCGGGCTCACTGGCTGGAGCGGGCTCTGGAGCGGACTCACGGGCTTTCTTCTTTCTCCTTGCCCTGCGCCTCTCAGTGGGACTTAGGAGACCAGGGTCTGAACCCGATGGTGTAGATACCTAACAAACCCCCAAAAATCCAAGACCTGCAGCCCCTCCATCTCCCATTGAGTCAGAGGGTCCTTCATACACTTATTAAAAATCTCTTTTAGAGCAGCATCATTATAACTTAGCCCCACCGCCATTGTCCAAAACGTCTGGGCAAAGCACCCTACCTCCCATCCCTCTTATCGTAGAGCCATCAATGCCCGAAGTCGAGCCATCCGCTCCCCCATGGTGGCTGGAGGAAGAATCCAGAAACTCATGCTGCTGGATCTACAAACCCGATTCCAAAAAAGTTGGGACACTGTACAAATTGTGAATAAAAAAGGAATGCAATAATTTACAAATCTCATAAACTTATATTTTATTCACAATAGAATATAGATAACATATCAAATGTTGAAAGTGAGACATTTTGAAATGCCATGCCAAATATTGGCTCATTTTGGATTTCATGAGAGCTACATATTCCAAAAAAGCTAGGACAGGTAGCAGTAAGAGGCCGGAAAAGTTAAATGTACAAATAAGGAACAGCTGGAGGACCAATTTGCAACTTATTAGGTCAATTGGCAACATGATTGGGTATAAAAAGAGCCTCCCAGAGTGGCAGTGTCTCTCAGAAGTCAAGATGGGCAGAGGATCACCAATTCTTCCAATGCTGCGGCGAAAAATAGTGGAGCAATATCAGAAAGGAGTTTCTCAGAGAAAAATTGCAAAGAGTTTGAAGTTCTCATCATCTACAGTGCATAATAACATCCAAAGATTCAGAGAATCTGGAACAATCTCTGTGCGTAAGGGTCAAGGCCGGAAAACCATACTGGATGCCCATGATCTTCGGGCCCTTAGACGGCACTGCATCACATACAGGAATGCTACTGTAATGGAAATCACAACATGGGCTCAGGAATACTTCCAGAAAACATTGTCGGTGAACACAATCCACCGTGCCATTCGCGGTTGCCGGCTAAAACTCTATAGGTCAAAAATGAAGCCATATCTAAACATGATCCAGAAGCACAGGTGTTTTCTCTGGGCCAAGGCTCATTTAAAATGGACTGTGGTAAAGTGGAAAACTGTTCTGTGGTCAGACGAATCAAAATTTGAAGTTCCTTTTGGAAAACTGGGACGCCATGTCATCCGGACTAAAGAGGACAAGGACAACCCAAGTTGTTATCAGCGCTCAGTTCAGAAGCATGCATCTCTGATGGTATGGGGTTGCATGAGTGCGTGTGGCATGGGCAGCTTACACATCTGGAAAGGCACCATCAATGCTGAAAGGTATATCCAAGTTCTAGAACAACATATGCTACCATCCACACGTCGTCTCTTTCAGGGAAGACCTTGCATTTTCCAACATGACAATGCCAGACCACATACTGCATCAATTACAACATCATGGCTGCATAGAAGAAGGATCCGGGTACTGAAATGGCCAGCCTGCAGTCCAGATCTTTCACCCATAGAAAACATTTGGCGCATCATAAAGAGGAAGATGTGACGGAGAAGATCTAAGACAGTTGAGCAACTAGAAGCCTGTATTAGACAAGAATGGGACAACATTCCTATTCCTAAACTTGAGCAACTTGTCTCCTCAGTCCCCAGATGTTTGCAGACTGTTATAAAAAGAAGAGGGGATGCCACACAGTGGTAAACATGGCCTTGTCCCAACTTTTTTGAGATGTGTTGATGCCATGACATTTAAAATCAACTTATTTTTCCCTTAAAATTATACATTTTCTCAGTTTAAACATTTTATATGTCATCTATGTTGTATTCTGAATAAAATATTGAAATTTGAAACTTCCACATCATTGCATTCTGTTTTTATTCACAATTTGTACAGTGTCCCAACTTTTTTGGAATCGGGTTTGTATTAGTGATTGTGGTTTCTGTCATGTTAGGCACAGAGACGAGAGGGTAAGATCCATATGCAGCTTTAATGGGGTAATCCAAACACGTAATTCAAACAGGCAGGGGTCAAAATCCAAAGATCAAGTAGATACAGTACCATACAAAACAAAGAAAAACACAAACAGAAGCCAGTGACATTAAGTGAAACCACAATAACAAAAGCAGAAACAAATCAGGTATAAATAGACAGACACTAATAATGAAACTCAAAACAGCTGGGTGCAATGAAGGGATAATGAGTCCGAACAATAGTCCGTGTTGGAGTGCCCCCTGGTGGCTAAATAGGGCACTCCAACTGGTGATCATCCAACAATTGCTCCCTATGAAGGCCTCACGGAGCCATTTGATTTCAACTAAAACATCTTAATTTGTGTTCCGAAGATTAACGATGGTCTTACGGGTGTGGAACGACATGAGGGTAAGTAATAAATGACAGAATTTTAATTTTGGGGTGAACTAACCCTTTAATGTACTGTATGACTCATGAAGAACTAAACCATTAATTAATGATTACTGCATCAGCAACTAATAAAGAGTCTATATGATTAATAGATCAAGTAATATATTAATTGTTATTAACTAAATGTGTCATAATGTATGTGTAAGTTAATGTGTAAATTACCACAATGGTTTGAAGCCATGTACTTCAAATTCAAATTGTCTGCTTTAATTAATCATTAGCTAATGATTTGTATCATTGTATCATTATGTTATGACTTTACTTGTTAAAGCACATGACTATTAACTAATTGTTAATTAACATGTCATTACAGTTTTGACATCCACACTAAGCCATGGATTTCAATTTCCAACCATCTACAGCTGTGATTCCACTGTACCAGATAAACTGCTGCATCCAGAACCTTGTTCAGGGCACAGGAATATGTCAGGTTCAGCTTGAGGTCAAGGATTCAAAAGCAGAACATTGAGAACATGTGGCCAGGCACTGCTATTTCGTAACACTATGTCAAGACCGGACAAAGACAAAAGAATCCATTATAATCAGTAATAGTGATCCTACACTAGATGCAGGGCAACGCTACATGACACAACAAAATGCTACTTCTGTTATGGAGGACAAATGGACTTGGAATGGTCTGTCACATGACGTCCAGTTTAAACAGTGTAACAGTGGTCAGTAGTTCAGATTCTGGTGTGCTAATATTTGTGTGCAGCCCAACTTACCCATTCTTCAAACACATTCTCTGACATTACACTCAATGCGTGTGCAACTGTCAAAACCCATTAATGACATATTACTACTTAACAATTAGTTAAAAGTCATGTGCCTCAACAAGTAATGTCATAACATAATGATACATTTTCAAATCTTTAGCAAATGATTAATTAAAAGCAGACAACTAGAAGTTGAAGTACATGTCTTCAACCATTTCAGCATTACATAAGGCCAGCAATAGTCACCTAGATGCAGTAAATTTTCTCTGCTTCTGAAGGTACTCTCAGTTACACCCTCCTGTACAACCTGCTGAACTTCCCTGCTGGGGTCGTGACCGTGTCTACAGTGACGGAAGAGGACGAGGCGCAGCTCAGTCAGTATAAGGGCATCCATGGTGACATGTGGGACAAATTGTTCGTTAAGGTACGTTTTCACAATGCAAGAATACTGAAGTTTAGTGGCATTAAATCAATTGGATGTTTTGTCATCCTTAAAATGTTGTAATACATTGTGAGTTGTATGCCTGATAACCACAAGGAGGCAGCATAGTCACGATTACAAAGAAAGAATCACACAGCAAGTGATGCAGAACCTGATATTGCTGAGTTCAACATGTTCCTGGGTCAACATTTTTGTTGATCCTGGAACAACATTCAAATCAACCAATCAGATTTGAGGGACAATTTTACAGATTATATCAAGATTAGGCTTAAAATCATGAATTGGTGCTTGTACTTGTTATTCATCTATCATTTCCCTCTGATTTTTGGGATAACTTACGGGTAGGGTTAGGTTTAGGGGGTTATAGGGTATAAGACTAAATTTTCAGACTGGAATGTTGTTCCAGGATCAACAAAATATGTTGACCCAGGAGCAGATCTAACTCAGACTCAAAATCAGGATGTGTGCAAGGGACAGACTGGGATGTACTTTTATTAAACAGGCATGTCATAGGCACTATTTAGACTGTGTGTATATTTTTGGGTCATTCTATGGAGATGGCCTGAATTTCTTTCTTTTTTTTTTTTTAATTTATGTAATAATTTCATTCTAAAAAATAATAAGCCCATTTTTTTAAACTATTACCCCCAGTATTCCAAATATGTGGTGACTGGTGCTTTTTTTTTTTTTTTTACTAACTTTACTCCTAACTCCTAATGCACTCTATTATTTCAACCTTGGCACAGTATGTTTGACATTTAATTTGAATAAATTTGAATAAATAAATGAGACAACTTTGGTAGTTTTACTTTAGTTTTTGATATGCCTTGAAATAAATCATGCATTATAACTTGGAAAAAATAGTAATAATTTT
Organism: Megalobrama amblycephala; assembly: GCF_018812025.1. Taxonomy (NCBI): domain Eukaryota; kingdom Metazoa; phylum Chordata; class Actinopteri; order Cypriniformes; family Xenocyprididae; genus Megalobrama; species Megalobrama amblycephala. Next base: position 24,972,775 of record NC_063051.1, read on the forward strand.
ATTTAAAATGTTTGGTGGTTGAATAGTCAATATAGAAGCCATACAAATGTAATTGTAATTTTACTATCCACATTATTTGCTGTCAACAACTTTGTATTTTGTGCCATTAAGATTTTTTGTGAAAATTTGTATGTCATTTTTTTTTCTTTATTTTTAAATATTGGGCTTGGCAAGGCTATTTTTGAGCGTAGCTTAAATAATGTTTTTATTATCATTAAATTTAAAGAAGTTTAAATCAAACCATTATTTCACATCATAACTGGATTCAACCGAAAATGTAGAAACACTTTTCAGAAAATCAAAAAAACACTTTAGGGACAAAAAGCTATATTTAGGTACATTTTAAACTTTAACTGGCTGCAATTTTGATAATAAACAAAAATAAAAATAAAAGTTATGTAAAAATGTTTGCATTACAAGGTCAAACCCATCAAATAATATCAGTAATATGTAATGGGATGCAAATGGGGCACAAGTAACACAGTTTCCTGAAAATGACCCGTGTGTGTGTGTGTGTGTGTGTGTGTGTGTGTGTTTTCAGGCAGTGACAGGTGCCGTAGGTCTCCCTGTGGCAGTACAGTGTGTATCTCTGCCATGGCAGGATGAAATGTGTCTGCGCTTTATGAGAGAGGTGGAACAGCTCACAGCCAAGAACAAACTCAACAGGAAACATAATGACAAATAATGACTGACCTACGGTTAAATCGTAGGTGAGTTATGAACAGGCCTACACAGAATCTGTGACCACAGAATTTGAACATTATTGTTCATCGGGTGTTTTAGCTGATATGATGATTCTTTCAACTAAGAACTAGATACTTACTGTAGTAAGATGCAATGTTAGATTTAATTGATGTTTCATTAATTTTGTCCTTGAGTTTGTGTGTTGTTGAAAAAATGCTAAAGTTCATGTGCATTTTTGATGTTAAAATATATCAGATTAACATGCAAAACATACATTCATATGTTGATCTGTTTGTCCAACTAGTGGCAGACGGGAAGAACCTATTTGATTTCAACTTTTGGTGACAGTGAAATTACACACATCACATTTAATAAGTAACAAATTACCACTATGTTTTAATGAAGCATGATTATTTGCACTCAGTATAGAAGCAATACAGCTTCATCAAGACTGAATGAGGATTTGAATGCATCTCTTCATTTCTGTATCATTTTGTATAATTTAATGCCTCACAAATTCATTAAACTAAAATGAATCGGAGCTGTACATCACAGGTTCACTGGGAAACCATCTTCCTTGCTTGGCTGTCGTTATGAGATGAGCGTTATTTTTCTGCCCTGAATGATGACTTTGGTTGGAAAGGCTTTAACTAGACTTAATGACACATGACACCATCAGCTCCAATGTAATGTCAATATTTGTCTGTTCTGGGTTTTGCACACATTTTACATTCTTCATTTACATCACAGGAGTCATCAAGGATGGGAACTCATTAGGGACATTTTGATTTCTTCTCATTTTATTGTTCTCATTCCTTTTCCGCTGAAATGGATCCTAACTCTAATTCTGGCCTGAATAAAGTAATGTATTTAAAAAAAAAAATTATTTAATAATGTAACATTGTGTTCAAAAGTTTGGGATCAGAATACTTTTATTCAGCAGGGATGCATTAAATTGATTTTAAAAAAAAATGACAGTAAAAACATTTATAATGTTACAAAAGATTTCTATTTCAAATAAATGCTGTTGAAGTTTCGAATCATCTAAGAATTTTGAGAAAAAAATGCATCACGGTTTTCACAAAAATATGAAGCAGCACAACTGTTTTCAACATTTCAATAATACAAAATGTTTCTTGAGCAGCAAATCAGCATATTAGAATAATTTCTGAAGGATCATGTGACACTGAAGTCTGGAGTAATGATGCTGAAAATTCAGCTTTGATCACATTTTAAAATGTATTCAAATAGAAATGTTATTTTAAATTGTAAGAACTTTTTTACTGTATTTTTGATTAAATAAATGCATCCTTGGTGAGTATAAGAGACTCCTTAAAAACCTGAAACATCTTACAAACCCCAAACTTTTGAACGGTAGTGTATGTGCCCTGAAAACTTGGCCTTGCCTTTTGGCTTTCAATGTTCTCAGCAGTTAGAGAGTATCAAAAGAGCCGAGTCAAAAGAATGATTCGTTCACAGGAAGAGGGTAAAATTTCAGTCTGTACCTCACAAAGAGCAACTGTATGGTGTTTTTATATTTTTTTTTTAACCTTGAAAACATCAGCCCCTATTGATTGTAAATGGTAATATTTGAAATTTCATAATTTCATAATCTTGTCAGTAACCCATAATGCTGTAGCACAGGGTCTCTCAACTCTGACCTTCGAAATCCACTGTCCTGTGGTTTAGCTCCAACTCTAATCAAACACCCCTGAACAAGCCAATCAAGGTCTTTAGCACTAATTAATGTATATGGTGGGAATATCAGATTTCCCTCTCTTTGTGCATGATTGTTAAGGTTTGACAAGGATACTTAGTAAGTTACAGGCAGGTGAGTTTGATGAAGGTTGGAGCTAAACTCTGCTGGAAAAATGGACGCTGAGAGCATCATGGTGGCGAGAGTTTCTGAAGAGAAAATGTAGTTTTGAGATTACAAGCAGTGGAGAAAACTGTATGTGCAGATGTTTCAGGCATGTACAGTACACAGACACCTCACTGAAACTTGAAAAGTATGTCTGGCCAGGCACGCACAGCCGGATTAGGGGATAACGACGATTGTAAAGATTCTGCGATTCAACAGTCCAGTGATTCAGGTTTTGGCGGCTTTTGGGGTTTTATAAGCATCGCCTCTGGACAAGATTCTCTTTTCTCCTGCGCCGTTCTGCTTCTTTTCTTCTTTTCTTTCACCGTGTCTTTTTTTCTTCTTCTTCCTCTACGTCACACCACCCCCCACAGCGCTTCTGCTACGTTTGAGTTTTCCTTTCTTTCCTTCCGCGGTGAGCTCGCCCCGAAGCCCTTATAGCCAAATTGGTTTACATTGGGGAGATAAATGCTCTGCAAATGCGCTTAAACACATACAGTAAAAATGCAGACAGTGCGTATCGGGATTACCGACCAAGTCAGAAGGCGGAAAAGAGAGCCGCTGCTCACCGAGTCTGTCTCATCCACTTTCAGGAAGAGCAGAGGAGGATTTAGCATATCCTTGCCTGTCAGTAATTCCTGGAATTATATAACGCCATGGCAAGAATAAAAGTCCGGTGGTATTGTGAAAGTATTGTTTTGCAGGGCTGGCAGAGTGAGTCGTCGGGTGGGTCAGATGGAAGGGGTAAGACTGCAGAGTTTTCAAGTGAGAATCCTGTCGAGTGGAATTATGGGAAATCTGCTTTAAACCTCTGAAGTGAGGAATGAATTTCTGCTGAGCGGCTTCTTCTGTTGTCTTAAAACTGAGAGCGGTAGAGGAGTTTGATGCTTCATGTCACTGTTACAGAGAATGTTTTGCCAAAGTGGCCACGTTCATTTTTCTGCTGGTTGAGTCATTGAATTCAGTGACTCAAGTCTGAATTTAATAGTGCACTCAGTCATATTAGGGGCCTAATAAAAGGTTTATTTACATGGATAGGGTTGCCTCATGGAGGCAAACATGTTGAGATCATGTGACCAGCCGAATATCAGAGGTGGAAGTAAGGAATTACAACTCGTTACTGTAATTAAATAGTTTTTTTGGGTACTTGTACTTTTTTTGAGTATATTTAGGACCCGAGCACCAATGGTGTGAGGACCCTATTGTAATTGCTCAGTCAATTATTCTTCTTCTCCTAAATGAATCACATTTTTGAGGGCCTAAACATGCTCGAAAACTCATGAAACTTTGCACACGCGTCAGAAGTGGTGAAAATTTACATCTGATATGGGTTTCAGAATTAAGTGTGGCAAAATGACTCGATAGCGCCACCTTCCAGACGTTGTACTTTAACGATTTCCTCCTAGAGATTTTAGCAGATAAACATCATATTTGGTCTTTTGCGACGTTAAATTGCGAAGATAGAGCTGTGTCCGAAACTGCTCACTCGTTCACTCATTCACTATTCCCTATATAGTGTATGGCATTTGAGTGCACTATATCTGCATGGAGTGAACGAAATGAAGTGAGTGAATTCGGACACTGACGTATACACTGTGCGTCGGAGAGCTGGAGCTGTCGCAGAAACGGCTCGACGCGATAAAACAATTTTATCCTACATGTTACTTACATTATAAAATAATGTTAATAACAATAACAATCATAATGACTTTATTTTGTAATCATACATGCCAGCTTTGTAGTTTAATCGATTGTATAATTGGTTTGTCATGCTTAATATGTGTTCATAATCATTAAATACTATAAAATACTGTAAACAAAAAATAAACACATTAACAAGTGTACATTATTTCATGTATTTATTCTTTTTAATAAAGTTTTTTTAGTTTGTTATAAACTCTCACGCTCACAGATGAGGTGGTGTTTGAGCGCCCTCAGGCGACCGTTATGATTTGAATACGCTACTGATGATTAACGACAGTCCTCTCCGCATTGGATTTTGGGAAATAGTGCTTCAGCGAGTGTACATCGAATGTACACTCGAAATCAGAGAGAATTGTGGGGAAAAAGTAGTGAACGAATGTAGGGAATTAAGTCACTCACTCAGAATTCGGACACCACTACAAAATGGCCGACACCCGATATAGTGGACTATATAGTGGATAGGGAGCGGTTTCGGACACAGCTCTAGAGTTTTCGTTGAAGGGCGTGTCCGTGGCGGCCTGACAAAATTCGATGTTTCGCCATGAAACGAAGTTGTTGTAGCTCGGGCATACAATGTCCGATCTGCCCCAAGCTTCACATGTTTGATAACAGTCCTGGCCTGAAGAAATCTTGGCAATATTCAGTTACAGTCATAGCGCCACCTGTGGGTAACAGGAAATTACGTTTTACACTGTGATTAACTCCTCCTAGAGATTTAACCAGATAAACACCATATGATGTCAGTGTAATCTAAAGGCCTTAGTGATGTTAAATTGCGAAGATCTAGAGTTTTTGCTGAAGGGCGTGTCCGTGGCAGACTGACAAAGTCTCATGTTTCGCCATGAAAGAGGAAGCTGTTGTAACTCAGGCATACAGTGTCCGATCTGCCCCAAACTTCACATGTGTGATAAGAGTCCTGGCCTAAAGACATCTATGTGCCAATATTCAGTTAGTCATAGTGCCACCTGCTGGCAACAGTAAATGGCATGTTGAAGTTTGAAGCAAATCGGGTAAAAATAAGAGGGTGATCTCCAAAGCATTTTGAAAGTGATACACTTTCAAAATGCTTGAAAAACATTTTGAAATGCTTGAAAAGTGGTGTAAGCCAATACTAACATGCTCAAGGCTTTCTGAGAGTCTGAAAAAAAATGAAAGTGTAGCTGTGTAGACATATTGACCACTGAAAAACCTTGGAGAGAAGCAAGCACATCTAAACATTAAACAGTACAAAGTAAAGCAAACAAACAAACACAGAAATACAATTGTTTTCATGTTTTAAAGGAAGCAATGAACTCTATGATAGACACCAAGTTGGGGTCTAAAATGAAATTGGCCTTTGGTTTTAATAATAATTATTTCTCTTTTCAAAGATTTAAATTATAGACTGAATTTCATAATTTACCAATTCTCTATTCACTTATCTATGTGTGATCTAAAAATTTGTATAGCCTTTCATGAATAATTTTAATGAGTTTGCTAAACTATTATATAAAACACGCACCTGCCCTGGCTGCGCAGCATCACCATTTACATATCGGTGTTAGAAATGCGGATCCTGGCATAGACATCAACAATATTTTCAATATTTTCACTTCTACATACTTCCCTCCCACCTCTTTTGCAGATGAAAAATGTAAAGAGCTGTTACAAAGGTCAAGTACAGGTCAAGTTATTCAAGGTTGACAGGTTAAGACAGGATGGGAAATGATCAGAGCCTTCTTACCATTTTACATATAGCCAACGTTGGCTTGCATTTCTTCTGGGAAAAAAAAGATCAAAGCCTCATGATTTAAATTTTGGAATGGAGGAAGAGAAGTGGATCAGTGTGCAACTTGTGTCAATCAGATATTGCCTAAAAAGCAAATTTTATATTGTATTTGCTAATAGAAGAAAATGTCGAACTTTTGCTTGCTGCCTGGATGGATGAATAAATATTGAGTTAATGTTCTCCTGAAATTTGTCCTTTGTTTTACATGTGCCAGTTTATGATAATATTTATCTAGTCATCTTATTTATTAACTATAAAAATGTTTTTAAAAAATCATATCTAAAAAAGATTTGTGCATGAAGCTTAATTTATTCATACCCAGCAGCAGGGTCACAATATATTGTACAGAATAGTACAATATGATAATCATTTTAAAGCACATGAGCAGTTTAAATTTAAAAGCTGGTATAAAAATAACAAAAAAAAAATGCTAATTCCAAATTGGGAATGGGGGGGGCAAGGCTCCAGATATGAGATGAAAGGTGGGCCAAATGATATTCCAGGTGGGCCGGTCTGATTGGTGGGGGGCTTTAATGCTTTAATCTCACATGTCTATTGATATAGATAAGGCAATTGTTAGGGTTGTTTGTTATTGTTATAAACTATTATACTATTTTGAAAAATCACATTACAAAATATAATGTGAGATAACACAAATAATATTTGCAACATTTATTATTAAAATGTTTTTGCACAAGCTGTTTATACTGTACGAAATTAGAACTTTTGTCCAATACCTCCTCTAGGGGGGTCCGGGGGCATGCACCCCCGTAAGAAAATTTTGTACATTTTAAGGTTAAATGCATCAATCTGGTGCACTTTGGAAGCTCAAAATTAAGAGCTTCAACTCATGTACAGTGTGCACATTGACCAAAGAAACAACATTGACTTGTACCTGGACATTAAAGAGGGTTCAAACATATTTTTAGTTGTGATATAAAGTCTACATCGTTTTAGGTGTTTTAGGATGCCAAACAATTATAACAATAAAATAATAATACATACATGACAGTAATATCCATATAGGCTATTGTAAGGGAGTGAGGTGGAACCTGACGTGTCTGTGACATATATATATTGGTTAGGCTACTTTACACAACGTATAGGAAAATTAAAATACTAGTTTGTAGCCAATTTCTAATCCTTGAGCTTTAATTTTGATCACCAAATCGCCAGCTGATCGTGTGAGCAAAGTGCACAATTCTCTTTAAAACACGCAGCACAAACAGACTAAATATATACTTAATCACTGTATTTTGGTGCTTTATTAAGGCACAAAGCCATTACGGTTTCGATTTTAGTTCATTGGCAAAATACAATGTAGAGACCATTTATGTTTTAAATTTTCGGTTCATTATAAAACGGTGGCGGCGCACAGGGTCATTAATGGGAAACACTGAATGAATGAATGCTAAAGTTGTCGTATCAGTTGTTATCATAACAAAAACGCTTCAACCGGACCGAACGAGAGTCTCGAGGCCTGCCGCTGCGCTGAGTGAGTGACAGGAGGCTGCGATGTGCGTGAACTCGCTGTCATATGGATACTGTAGAGAAGCGGTATTGGACGGTTTAACATATTTTAGAGACATGTTTAGAAAAAATATATATTTTAGCAGCACTACTAAGGGGGAGGTTGCCGCTTGGTCTGGAGCTGAATTGAATATCACACTAATTTTGTGATTGGCTGTTATGTGGTGTGGGGCCAGGGTGGGCCAAGCCTCTGATTGGGTGGGCCAGGCCCATCCTGGCCCCCCCGTGGAGCCGGACCTGGGGCAAGCACTTTTTCATACAGGGTCATGTGGATTTGGATTTTGTTTTCCCTTCATAATAAAAACCTTCAATTAAAAATTGCATGTTGTGTTATCTTTGATTCATATTTAAATTTGTTTGATGATCTGAAACATTAAAGTGTGACAAACATGCAAAAAAAAAAAAAAAATCAGGAAGGGGGCAAGCACTTTTTCACACCACTGTATATTAAATAAAATATATTCTTCTCTTTTTTTTTTTGTTGTTTTAAATATTTAAGTTTCGTTTTTGCTGTAGAGGACTGTTTTCATGTAAATGCCCCAACTAATTACAATGATTTACACAGCTGTGACAGATTCCTGAACAGTGCAGGTTAACAAAAAATAAGTACAACTGCTCTAATGTGCTCCAACAAATAAGGTCAACACATGACTTTACATTTACTTTTATTTGAGGTCAAAGGAAGAAAAATTAATACAAAAAAGATGAAAAGGTATCAAAGTTATCTCTCCACACCAGAAATTACCATATATTTTACAGGATATTTCAAGCACACAGTGAAGGGTGACAATAGTCTAGTTTATCCAGCGTATTTTGGATTAATATCACAATTAAATAAATAATTAAATTTGTAGAAATTGCTTATCAAGTTTACACTCTCTCATCTTACTGTTTTGCATTTTTGTTCCGAGAATATGAATATTTGCATGCTGAATAAACATAAGATATATACAAAAAGATGGATGGTATAGCAGTGAAGACATTTTTTTAATTTCATATCAGCATGTTCAAGACTACAAAAAAAAATCAGCTCTATTGGCCACAGACCTCCACAGGGGCAGACGGACCAAAAAGGGCACTAAAAAAAAAAAAAAGAATTATTACATCAAATAACAATCAAATGCATTTTTATTTTTTTTTTTTACCGAATTTAAATGCAATTGTTTATTAAATAAATCACCTGTACCTCCCTTTTCATATCTTCCTCCTCCTCACTGGGCCTAATTAGGGCCTGTGAGGACCCTTTTGGAATTGCTCTGTTTATTATTATTAGGGCCCAAGCACCGATGGTGTGAGGACCCTATTGGAATTGCTCCGTTTATTATTAGGGCCAAAGCCGAAGGCGAAGGCCCTATTGTTTTTTTAAGATTATTATTATTAGGGCCCAAGCCACTAAGGCACAGGGCCCTGTTGTTTTTCTAAGGAAAATTATTTTTTTCAGCCATCCAGGGATTTTTGGGCACCTTAACGTGCTCAAAAACTCTTGAAAATTGGCACACACATTGAAATCTGCAGCCATTAGGACGCCGCCGAGTCTAGGACCTGAGCATGGCACAGGGGCCATGTATTAGTATGAAACTCGGTACACATATAGACTTCATGGGGCCTGACAACTTTCGTGCTCTAAGTTATATGCCAGTTCAACAGGAAGTCAGCTATTATGGGTTGTTTGAAAAAAGCATGCTCTGGAATTTGATATTGTCCTCCTAGGCATTTAATCCGATCACCACCAAACTCAGTCAGCATGAAGTCAAGACATTGAGGATGTAAAATTGTGAGCGGATTTTTGATATCTCAAACGGTTTGGCTGTGGCGAGGCAACAAATTTATGGCGAGAAAAGGGAAACAGGAAGTGTGTTATAACTTCTGCATATATTGATTGATTTTTATGAAACTTCAGCAGTGTGTTCGTTGTAGGAGGCCAATCACATGGATGTGACTGTTGTGAGTCAAAGTTAGAGTGCCACCAACCGGCAACAGGAAGTGTGTCACTTTCAAAATGCTTTGAGATCACCATCTTATTTTTATCCGATTTTAGAGATGCACCGATTGCAATTTTCTTGGCCGATTCCGATTTCCGATTTTTTGTTAGTGAGATCGGCCGATACCGTTTTTTGCCGATTCCGATTTTCTTTCTAAGAACTATAATTGACAACATATACAAACAAAAATCTACTTTTCTTCAATGCAAAGTTTTATTTTTATAAAAAAAAAAAAAGTAAAAGTCAGTAATAAAATATAAACAGCTCAAATAAATGCAATAGAATAAAGAGAGCTATGAAACTAAGTTTTTTGGGTTAACTGGGTTTCTATTCAGGTAAGAAATACTACAGAAATTAAAGTAATCAAATGTAAAATGACACATTCAGTGTTATCGAACAGTGTTATTATCACCTGTTGAGTAATGACTCCGGTTCGAAAAATGTAAGGCTGAACGCCGATTTTGGCTGCAAAAGATTCTCTTTAGGAAAGCAGGCTGGGAGCTGCAGCTCATTTGCATTTAAAGGGACACACACATAAAACGGCGTGTTTTTGCTCACACCCGGGCAAATTTGACAAGCTATAATAAATGATCTGTGGGGTATTTTGAGCTGAAACTTCACAAGCACATTCTGGGGACACCAGAGACATCATCTTGTAAATAGGGCATTATATATCCCCTTTAATACCAGGTGTAAACAGGGCCATAGTTTAGGGGTTCCCAACATGGGATAATTTAATGGATTTAGTTTTAATTTAACAGCTCATAAATGTGATTACACCCATCACATAAACATTTTCACTAGGGATTTGTGTGTGTGTGTGTGTGTGTGTGTGTGTGTGTGTGTGTGTGTGTGTGTGTGTGTGTGTGTGTGTGTGTGTGTGTGAAATAACCCATTAAACCTATTAAACATTATTATGCAATTTCTTCTTATATAGAATCTTTTTAATACATAAAGTATGTAGTTAAGAACCCTAGGGTTCTATATAAAAACCCACTGATCCTTTTTTCTAAGAGTGTAGCACCTACAGCTCTGCAGATCCTTCTTCTGTTTATATTTTGTAGCAACGAAAAAAAAATAGCCCATTTAATATTAAGAGTCACAGCTTGGAAGGAAAATGATAATGTAAAAATCTAGCATTACAAGAGGAAACAATTTAAATAAAGTGTAGTTAAACTTTAAACTAACCCTTTAAACATTTTTACTTGGCTCTGCACCCACTGAGATGGAGAACAGATTTTAAACTTATAAACTTTATAAATACTTTAAAATAAATGCTTGTTCATGCAAAGTCTCCAACCCCTCCTGAGTGTTAAAATCAGACACACCCCACTGATATTTCCTGACTTCTCTACTTTATGCACATCCAGCAAGGTTAGAACAAAACTCATACCATGCCATTGAAACAGCCCTTTTTCACACTCCTTTATGGTTCCTCTAAAGGTCTTAGCCGTGCAGCAAAGGAGAGCTGTCACTGGGGAACCTGAGCCCATTGATGAACTGACAGCCACTGCCAGAATATGATCCTAATCCTGTTCCCAGCATTCTTTAACCCACTGCCATCGCAGTACCGCCACATATTCAAGCAGCTGTCAACTCAGAAAATCCCTATAACAGAGCACAACCCTGATACACATCAAAGAGCTCAAGAGGACCTCAACAGCTTAACACACACACAGACGAAAAACACCCAACCCAAAAACTGCACTCACACATTTTTACACTCACCAGCACACACTAAATACTGGTTGTAAATGTCAAAGAAGAAATGTAACATCTTGTACTTGGCATAAAATTCATTTTATTGTGATTATTACATTAATGATCACTAAAGCGGTGTTTCTCTGGTTTTGCTTCAGGGCGCAGATTTTATCTAATGAAATTATTAACATGGCATAGACTGAATAAGAAAACTGACATGATGGTTATATGATGATTGGCCATATTTCATGTAGTTTGAAATTTTTTTTTTTTTTTAATGTTTTGTTGTCACCCAACTTGTTCATATTAGCATCTCCCTAATTTGGCTTCTACCAAGTGAAAGATGAATTTTTGCCAAAGAGTTTGATTAGAGAGACAGCTGTAAGAACAAAAAGTTTGGGAAGTATTTTCTTCTCCCATTCAGTGTTTTTTTTTTTTTTTTTAGAATCACTGAGATACTAGTTTTTATTAATACTTTCAATCAGTTTATATTTTTATATTTTCTGGCTTCATTTTAGTAATTTTTTTTGTATGTTTTTTAGAATATATATATATATATATATATATATATATATATATATATATATATATATATTTTTTTTTTTTTTAGAAAAAATGTCTGTATAGTTTTTAAATTCATTTTTATTTCAGTTTTAGTTTGTTATTTCAGTACATCAAGCTAAACTAAATGAAAATTGCAAAGTGTTGCCTTGGGAACTATCTAAAAATATACATTAAAAAGGTAGCCTACACTATCTTTTGGCCCTCTAGCGGTTAAAAACAAAACTGCATATATTTTGCAGAAGATTTTTGTATTGTTCACGCTACGGCTCTGCATTACTGTGCGGATGAATATGGTTCTTTGTTATAACGAAAGAGAGAGAAGGAAAAATGATCCTACAGCTCATGAAACATTCACTACTAGGCTTAAGAGATATAACCAGTTTAGATCTCGAGCTAACTAGCTTAAGTCATTACTGTAGCTTTACCCATTAACAGACAACCAATGTCACCCTTCACAATAGATAATGCTTTACAATGGACTCTGTTATGGAGCTTCCTCACTGTTCAATAAAATACCTTCTCACCTGTTGAGTAATAAAAATGCCATTTCCATGTCACATTTACATTTTATATGCCACTCCCACACCACTCACACGTCAAAGTAGCCGAGCAACTTTTTTCTATTTACGGATATGAGACATGCACGAGCAAGTGACTCAACACCATTTCCCATGAAAACCATCCCAACTAAAATATAAACACTTATAATAGGCTATTAACCCTCTTGTTTGCATGTCTCTGTTTAAGAGCCGATATAAACTGAATACAAATATGTAGATTTCACGTGGCGTTTTTGCTCATAACTTCATGAAAAATGCATATAGAATCATAGAAAATGTTATATCATTATTTAAAGCAGATTCTCACAATTAAAATGAACCTAAAATCATAAAAATACATGGCTAAAATCTCATACATAAAAACATATCTCAAACATATCTCTCGAAATTGGTGTTATTTGAAAGCTTGTCTGAACATTACAATGCATGTAGCCGATTCGATTAACTCCTAAATAGTGCTGAGTTATTTGTTGATAAAAAGAAAAAAAAAAGTTTTCATTATAGATTCTCACGATTAAAGGTGCTAAAGAGGATCTTTTCGTCGACTGAGAAACCAAAGACTGTTAGTGAGTTTTTTAAATGAGCGCATGCGTAAGAACAACCCCCCTCCTTCACAGCTTATTTCGAGGGAACGGCTCCCAAAACTCGAGTATTGGTATTGGAACACGAGTGTTTACCACCGGCATTCGCTGTGTCGTGTAGAGTGTGGAAAGTTACTGGATCACGCAGCCGCGCACGTCTCTCACAAGGAACGTCATGGCAGTGATTGACAAACCAGAGGGCCAATCGTTTATGCGATGATCGCATAAACGATTGGCTGATGTTTTTAAGGCCATCATCTAAGGCACAGATGATGTATATTAATATTATTCCTTTCAGTGCACCTAATAAATAGTCTTTTATCAGTTAGTAAAGACAGTTTCAAGTAATATTGCAAAAATGTATAAAACAAAACATCCTCTTTAGCACCTTTAAAATGAGACCAAAATCAACACAGTCCATTGCACTGATCACTAGATATTCCTCGTGTAGGAACAATTTTAAAAATACCCATTATAGGAGAGCTTCACCAAAAATTTTTCTCTGATCATGTTTCCTTTCTGAGTTATTGCATGTCAAATAAGAAACATATAAAAAATATATATATATATATATATATATATATATATATATATATATATATATATATATCAGCAGTTTCTCAGCATGATGTAATGTAATTTAGATTTAGATTTATAGTGTTCTATCAAATGATACCTACCTATTGACTCTCCTTGCTATAGTTTTGGAGTTATGAATTTTTACTTTTGTGTATGTCGCACAAAAAAAAAAAAACCTCTAAAAATGACTTCAGGTCTTAAAGGGTTAAATTGTGAATCGGGGAAAGACAAAAAACACATTTTGGGAAAAGGATTGATTAAGTATTGACCCATTATTTAAAAGCTACATGGTGTACTTTTTAAGTTTTGTATATTTTATTTTAGTTATCGTTAATTTTATTTTAAGTAACAAAAATGTTTTTTATTGTTTTAGTTCTAGTTAAAAATAATAACCCTGCTCCCTTTGAAAAGTTAATAAGCCTATACTTATTTTGTCCTATATAGCCTAGTTAATTACATTTTATTGTTTGTATTTAGCATTTTTTTCAGTGCTGTCTGTGACACACCATTTGAGAACCAATGCATTAGAGATGTTAACCATTAGTATGCCTTTGTTAAAGACCTTGTCTTTTCTCGCCCTATTCTGTCTGGAATTGAAAATGAAATCCATGTTTTTAAAATTCACTGGAGTGCCAGCATATAAAGTATGGGCTGTTAACAGGTGTCTGAACACGACATGTCTTCACACCCCATTCCTCTGTTCTTCTTCAACTTAATCCACTGGTATCCTGACCCGTACTAATCTCCTTACTGCAGAGAGTTCTGCTTCAGAGCTGCCAAACCTCTGACAGGTGGGTGGCGACGGTCTCGTCCAGGGTGATGTGGGTGATCACTCTCTGCCACTGTGTTTTAAGCTTTTCACTGGATCTGTTATCAAGATGAACATGTATGCGAAAGAGGGGGAAAAACAGGCAGGCAAAGGGCACATGTGTATAAGACATTTCATGTCTGTGTTAAACAGGTTGGGTTAGCCATTTATTTAGTAATGGTGTACAGGTAATGCAGTGCATATGAATTAAAAAAGATCATTTCAGAGAATAAAAATGAGAAAGGAGCACGCCTGAAAATCTAATCAAAGTGGCTTGTGTTAGATTTATTTTAATTCTTTCAAATTAATTTTAGCTCAGTGCTCTTTTGTAACTCTTCTTCCACTGACTATAAATGTCTACAAGTATTCATGTGATTTAATTATGATTTTAGCCTTTTTAGAGCTATAGCTAATGTTAAATACCATTTTTTTTAACTAACTGATGATCAATTTGGCTTCTGTTGCAATTACTCTTAAAATTACAGAAATTTAAAGGATCATTTTTAAATTGTGGAATTATTCTTATATTAACTTTTAAAATAGCAGGATTAAATGAATGTGACTCAGTGACAGAAAAAGTATGTGTGTTACCATCAAATACAGGTGGTAAAACTTGGAATATAGACTCAACAAACAATAAAGCTACTGTTACAGATTCAGTTCATATATGTGGTTTATTCCCTTTCATTTCACTAATAAATTATTCACATTTATTTAAACAATTCAGAGATATCCAATAGACTCTAAAATGACAAATCACATGGCATGACATCAGGAACATCAGTCCAGGTGATGCTGAAGTCTTTCTGATGTTTGCAGAAGCTTCATCCATACGTTTACGTCCCTTTATAACATCCACAGACAGGGAAGACATTTAAGCATCTCTTCAAATATACAAACGGGAGGCTTCACTAACCTTCTACTAAGGCTGTGGACCTGAAGAAGCTTATTTACAGAGACAAATGAATTAATGTGCTCTTTTTTGCATTTCAAAGTGCAAAGCAAGGGGTGTTTGGAAAAGTTTAAAACCTCTGCCATGCAGCCAGACCTAAACATTTAAAAGTCATCCAAACTTCTCCACTCCACCATGCTATATGATAATGAAACAGCTCCAGCTCAGCCAGCTGTCAAGTGATTTCAGCACACTAATGTGATTTAGATCCTGGACACAAGACATTGATCAGTGGTTAGTTTGGAAGCGTGTCCAAGCCGAGTGATGCAGCATGCTGCTTCGCCCTCAGACGCAGGTTTTCGATGCTGGTGGTTTTGCTGTTGAGGGCCGGTAGACCACCAGAGCCCTGCATCAGAGGGCTGCTCCACATCTGCTGGGCTTGAGAGAGGGTCTGGTAGTACGGCTGACACGGCAGAGATCCCAGCGGAGACGCCATGTTCACGTTTACGCCCAGGTAGGGTAAGGAGGAGGGCGTGGTCACGTCGAAGGCGGGATAGTGCATGATGTTGTTGGTGGCGGCCATGTGCTGGCGAAACTGTTCCTGCAGACGGAACAGACTGAGAGGAGACGACGCGTAAGAATTAGTCTGAGCCACACCGCCGCTGACGCCACTGGAGGAAGGAAGAGACGGTGAACCAAGCAGCTCATCTGGGGAGAGAGGTAGATGACAATTTAATATTGTTTCCATTTGCATTCAACATTCTTAAAGATATAGTTCACACAAAAATGAATATTCTGTCATTTACTCAGTGTCATTGATGTTCCAAACCCATAAGACATAGACCATTGGTAAAGTAAATAAGCTTTTAAAGGGATATTCACCCAAAACTGAAAATTGTGTCATCCATTACACACTCTCATGTTGATAAAAACTCCCAAGACTTTGTTCATCTTTGAAACACAAATTAAGATATTTTTAATGAAACCTGAGAGATTTCTGTCCCTCCACTGAAAGTCCAGGTAATTAAAACAGATCTAAAAAGGTTATAAAGGCTTTGTAAAATGAATCTAGCAGTTTAATCCCAATTTTGTGAAGATATACGGTTGCTTTATATAATGAACAGATTTTCCCCAAATCTGTTTACTCGACAACAATGTACTAAAAACTGTAAAGTTTTTGCTTTTTTCACATACAGATGACAACGTTGTAAAAATCCCCAAAAATGATTAAAAATGCTGTATTCTGCTGCCAGGCCAGTAGTTGGCGATGTCACTTTGTAAAGTAAAACTACATGCCTATAGACTGAACATGTAATATGCATGATTTTCACACATTTACGTTTTTGTCATTTAAACGGAGACAATAACGGTATTATAACTTGCATTTTCAGGCCCCCAAAGGCCATTGTCATGTAAATGAACAGCCAAAATGCATTAAAAAGTTTTCAGTTTTTAGTTGAAAACAGTGTCATGTAAAAGGCCCCTTGATTTAGGCTTTAATGTACATCTAAACAATGACCAGCATACCCAGATTTTAAACCTATAGTGTAAATTCTGTCATCATTTACTGTTTTCTTTTTGGTCATTTCTGGAGCTCGGCTCCAGTGCATTCTTCAGTGTTTCTCCTTTTGTGTTCCCCGCAGTCACATGAGACACATGAGTTCGGAATGATGTGGGTGTGTAAATAATGACCGTAATTTCATTTTGGGTTAAACTAAATATTTAATTCTGGATACTACTTTAATCTATCTAAAAGTGTTTCCTTTTAAGCACTGTGAAAAAAATAGCTATTTATACCTGATTTAGGGCTGATTGGTTTGCAAGAAGGTGAACTGTCATCTGTCGTCAGGGGTGGCCCCGCCTCTTTTGTTTCATCTTTGATGGACAACGATTCGTCCTCTCTGTCAGTCATGTCCTCAGCCCCTGACTCTGCCCCTGACTGTTCGGGTGAGGTGACATTCACCTCCTCACTAAGCTCACAGGGAGGAGGACACATGGGGCCACACCCATCTGAAGGGGAGGGCGGGGCTTGAGCCTCAACTGGCGGAGCCTCTTCTTTTCCTTCTTCCTGTGCGCTCTCCATCCCAGCTTCCTTCAGCTGCTGAAGCTGCTCTTTCTGCAAGCTGCGCTGCTTCTTGCGGAACTTTGCACGGCGGTTTTTAAACCACACCTGTGAGTGTGAAGATATTGATGTTTGTGAGTCTTTAAAGGTTGTCAAGTGAATAGTTGAATTAAAGAATTAGTTGACTTTAAAACTCACCCTCAAGCCATCCTAGGTGTATTTGACTTTCTTCTTTCTGATGAACTCAATCGAAGTTATATTAATACATTTCCTGACGCGTCCAAGCTTTATAATGGCAGTGAACGGGACCAACGAGTATGAAGCTCAAGAAAGTGCATCGGCTGCATCCATCCATCAAAAACGTACTTCACGTAGTTCCAGGGGGTTAACTTGTTAAATACAGATATTTTTCTTACACAAGCGCATCGCTTCACTTCAGAAGGCCTTTATTAACCCTCCGGAGCCGTGTGGAGTACGTTTTTGATGTATGGATGCAGCCGATGCACTTTCTTGACCTTCAAACTTGTTGGTACCGTTCATTGCCATTATAAAGGATAGACGCGTCAGGATATTTATTAATAAAACTCAGATCGTATTCATCAGAAAGAAGAAAGTCAAATACAGCTAGGATGGCTTGAGGGTGAGTAAATCTTGGGGTAATTTTCATTTTAAAGTCAACTAATCCAAGGCAAGACACCAGGTGAATAGTGTAAAAATTTTAACTGATAGATATGACCATACATCCACAATTCAGTAAAAACAATACATTAAGACAATTGTTTTGTATTACAAGTTGTCTGAAATGTTATGTTCAAATATGCAAATGAGACAATATCTAAAGTATGCACAAATTTGCATGCATTTCCAGTATAAAACAGGCGAATGACCTATTTGAATATATGAACAAACCCCTTTGTAAAAACCTTCAGAATATAGATAGGAATAAAACAGGAAAGTTTGGTGTATACAGTAAGTGCTGATATCTATTGTAATTAAAAGCTACAAATGCAAATAGATAAAATGTAATAAAAAAACGTAATTGTGTATTTTGGATGTTTTCTTTCCATTTAGTCTAAAAGAAGACATCTAATAATTGACCAGTGCATGAAAAAAACAACGATTTTTGCCTGCAGTGTCTTTCATTAAGGTGCACAATATGTAGCATTAGTAATGTATAATTCTGCAAACAACTTGCAACCTATACAAACCCTAATTGTGTTGTGCACTGTCATCTTTTGGTTGCTTTTTGATCTTGCAATTATTTCCCAGCAGTTGTAGTCAACAAATCCCATTGGCTGGTGTCCTCACATGTTGTGAACTCACCTGCACTCGAGCTTCAGGTAGGTTGGTGCACATGGCCAGACGTTCACGCATAACCACATCAGGGTAGTGAGTTTTCTGGAAAGTTTTCTCCAGCGCCTCCAGCTGCTGGGCAGTGAAGGCTGTACGGCTGCGGCGTTGCTTTCTGTGCTGAGAGCCATACCGCGCCTCCAAGATGATGTCTAAATATGCAGTCATCGAGGATGAAGAATTATGGTGAGTTTCATAACAAACAAGTAAACTATCTATCTATAGATCAGGGGTGTCCAATCCTGCTGGAGGGCCACTGTCCTGCAGAGTTTAGCTCCATCCCCAATTAAACACAACTGAACCAGCCAATCAAGGTCTTACTAAGCCTACTAGAAACTTCCTGTTGAGGCAAGTTAGATCTAAACTCCGCAGGACAGTAACCCTCTATCACCGAGTATGGACACTCCTGATCTAGTACATCTGTCAAAGAATTTTACATTTCCGGTGAGCGGTTACCTGCCAGTCTCTCCGCCAGGGTGAGCGCGTGCACGGAGGGCCGGTAGTCGGGCGCGTGCTGCGCGTGCTGTGCGGCCTGTTGATGCAGGTTGTACATGGCGCTCAGTGAGTTCATGGCGTGCAGAGAGTAGCCGTTCACCCCGTAGTGCTGCATAGCGTCCCTCTGATAAACGACAATGCATAAGATTACTTTCATGATGACTAAAATAATCATTTAACGCCTACGTTTATGAGTTCATGGTGTTTTGAGGTTGTAATGTTGCGTCTCATGTGTGACGCATTTATATCCATAAAGAGACCTAAATCATGCATGGAAATGATTCCTCTACCTGAAAAAAATAAATAAAAAACCGAATCACCGAATTTGCGCACACAATCTTAAAATAAGTTTCTTTACTGTCACTGATGGTTCCAACTTCCAAGAAGAACATTTAACATGCTCGAAACCATTCAACTGCACAAAAGATTCAAAATAGTGGAAAATGATAGGCCTACTTTAGATTTTTAAAATGTGAAACACTAAGAAAAAAAGGTTCTTATTCTATGGAATCACTTAAAAAAAACTCTTTTGGAACCTTAATTTTTAAGAGTGTATAGGCATTTTTTTAAATAATTCACGTGCTCCACATGCATCTTATGTTTCACTATAAATACAGGAATCATTTATTTTTCGCATACCTTATCATTTAATTGTTAATGAAATTATTTAGTTACCTCATAAATAAAGGATATTAATTATAGGCTAATGTCTTTCACAGTGCATTGCAACAGACAAAAGTTGTGTATCAGTCGTAAACAAACAATATAATAGATATCCGCGTGCGTGTTCATACATTTTTTTCTTCATATTTTTCGTGTAAAACGCTGGCTTTTTTTTTTTTTTTACATAGCTACGCTTTTTTTTGCCATTTTATTTAAATTGTATCGAATCATGTTTTTGTGCTAATTGTGCTTGGTATTTCTTTGTTTTTCTTTCTATCATTTTAAGCGAATACTAACTTTTTTGACTAGCCTAATATTAGCCTATATCGGTTTAGCTAATACCTTTTGTGTACATTCACTGATAATCGTGATAAAAAATGATAATCGTGGAGTAAAAAAAGAGTTCGGAAAATCTGATCTTTTTTTTTTTTTTTTTTAATTCAATCTGACTGAGCAAAAACACATGCTATTTATTGTTGATGGCGTATGACACAATCGACACAATCGATGATGAATGTTTTCGTTCAGTTTGCAAGCAGCCGTGACAGTCTCTGGATGGAGTTTTGATAGGTCGTCTATCAAATTAAATGTGGTAGACATGAATAATTCGTTTTGGTAGCCTATGTTGAAGACATTTTAAAAAGTGTATTAATTTTTGCGCATTCTCTTTGCAAAAACTGGGCTCGAGGGCATATTTGACTAGCTATATCCATCTGTCAAAAAATGAAAAATCTTTTGAACTGCATTAATAAATAACAATTAGGTCTAACAATAATAATAATAATAATAGTAATAATAATAGGTATTGATAATAGAATAGCAGATGATTGAATTTTAATTTATTTTCTTCAGTAGGATTTTCCATCATTAAGCTGCAGTTTGGTCACGCTAATCGGTGATAATTGGCCACAGTCTAATAATCTCTTTATAAGTCATAATTATTTTTTAAAGCAAGAATAAGTGTAAGCAGCCTGAGGGTTTAGGATTTAGCCCTCACTAAAGAGCCCGTGGCATTTGTGTCACTGACACTAAATTCCCCAATGTAATCATATTCCAGCCACATGGGAATACTTTAATTCGGCTGAACAAAAAGTGCTTTGCTAAACATTTACAGTGCCCTCCCGGTGTTAAGCTCAATTGGTGCTCTTTCTGTCCGTCGTCGCCTCTGGGCTTCTGCTGGAGATGTATGTGTGCATTTATAAATGCTGGTCCCAGTTGGGCCGCGTCTAATGTTGGTGCAAATAGCTTTCATTACCAGTCTGACCTGATGGGACGCGAGGTGGTTTGTATTTCACGGAACTTGGTGCACATTTTTAACAAGCCTTAACAACCCGCCACAATTTTCCCAAGACATTTTGATTAAAATAATTTTAGGCGTTTGACAATAATGTTTATAATAACTGATCACACCTAGATAGAGCAACATTTTTTTGTGTCCTCATGTTTTCTTAAAATGATCTAAAATAACTTTCCAATAAGTCATTAACAATCATTGTATATAAATTAGGATGCTACATTTAGTTTAAATATAAATTTTAATATTTTTAATATTTATAAAATATGCTCCATATATAAATCACAGTTTAGTAATTTCTAACTAATCTGAATAGGCTACATTAACTAATGGTCTGTCGAACATTAAGCTTACACTGTAATTTTTTTTTTTTTTTTTTTTTTTTTATGTAGGCTATAATATCCCAATTAAATTATAAATTCAAAATATTATTTAATATGACAGAATCGTCCTGATTACATTAGGTAGCACCAGCCAAACTAATTTGTAAGTGTCCGATCATAAATGGATCAACAACAATTGCACTTTCACCACAGTTTATAATTCAATGTTTGTTATGAGGTTAACGTTACCATTTTAGCCTATTAGAATAGACTTTAAAACTGTCAGTTTCAAGTCTTTAGGATCCACGTCAAATGTCTTATGTCTAAAATAAAATGTTAAATCTCATTATAAAGCAATTTATGATATATGTTAGTGTAAGTTAAAACAGATAAACTGAAGAAAGCGGTTTTTAAAACTGATTTTCACGGGGTCATATCATTTTAAAAGCGGTTAGCTACTCACCTCTCTGAGAAGTTTTTTTCCCCTCCGAACAGTAACAACAAATTAGCTGGCAACTTGCGCAACTGAACAGAAGTGATTTTTTCCCAGTCTGTCTGTAGGTAAATATCCGCTTGGAAGTCAAAAGTATCCGATACTGTTTACAACCGCTCTGTTCTGAAGAATGTTTGATGTTAGTCCTTAAAAAATATCACAGCCTCCTCGAGTCAGAGCGCCAGCACCTCCCGCCCATCGGCCAATGAGGAACGTGATGAGATCACAGCGGAACCTGATTGGCCAATTTCGCTGTCAGTCAGAGGTTCTCCGTCACCTTCAGTTCCTCCAGTTTTCACGGGCTCATGCTGACCTGTGCAACGGTATGCTTTTTTATGCTCTTTTCACAAAAATATGACGAGTGACCGAATCACTTAGGAAAGAATTATAAATAAATTATTATTAAATTATAAATAATAATTTAAACGTCTAAAATAAAATGTTTTAAAACATCTGAAAGATTTGCATATTAGGCTACAATATGCTCAGGTAGAATTTTGAATGAATGAATATGATTTATTATTGTTACACCATTAAGAAAAGTCAAAAACAATATCCTATAGGAACAGTAGCCTACAAACTACTAAAAAGAACAATTGTGACACATTTTGCAGGCTGGAATCTGAATTATGAAAATGTGGAGGGGAAAAGAGTTGTAAACTAATTCACTGCCTTGCCTACTATTATTTGCGTTACACCTCCTCTGAGTCTGACAAGCAGTTTTTAAGAGGGACCGAAGCAAAGAAGGTGGAGAGAGAATGAGATCTCTAATAGATGGCAGAATCTCTCCCGGCCTGGAGGATTTACAGAGACAAGACGCCATCTCAGCCTTTAAAACACTCTTAAAATGACGGATGGTAAGAGGATTAAAACAATAATGCCCTTCTCTTCTTCAGGTTTTTTTTTTTTCTTCTTTTTTTTTTTTTAAGATTTCTTCTTCCAGAGGGGGAAAAACGTTTAGGGTGGAATTAAGAAGTGGTCCTTAAATATAAAGCTTGATATTTTTTTGAAATGCTGGGAAGAATTGGAGATTCAGGGTGATAATTTTCAGTCTTGGCTGAAGTATTAAAGCCTTTACCTGGAGCACCGAAATTTTTTTATTATTATTTATTAAACAAACTATTGTATGCTAGGTCTATAAATCATAGGAATTTGTACGTTCCTCTGTATAGCTTAATATCTAATTAATAGAAAATGTTTACCTTTTTTTTTTTTTTTTAAGGTTCCGGGTCTATTCAAAGTTCCTCCGGTTATATAGCCTGTTTAGTCCACATCTGCGCGCATTAAGGTCTAGAGGGAAAAAAATCCTATTAACTTTTGAACCAATGGAAATAAGAAGTTAAATAGGAGGTAAAGCTAGGTAGTGTCTCTTTGTAAAGACCGTTTTAAAGCAATTAAAGCGAGAAGGAATTCCTCCGTTTCTCCACAGTCTTGGCTAATGTTCATGTGTCCAGCACGTTCCAGCATTCCCGCTAAAAAAATTTAATTTCTCGTCAGAGGCTTGTCAGTTTTTAATAACGACTCTCAGTTCTAACCAACCAATAAGAATTATGCTGTGTTCTTTCCTGTTTAGGCTACCATAATAAAAAAAAGCCTATAGGCCTAATAATAAATGTTCTAAGAAAGTTTTGCTAACGTTCCATTAAGTTATGAACGTTATTTCAGTTGTCCAGTTTTTAAAATGTTCAGTTAAATGTCGTTTTTCAAATGTTTTAAAAACGTTTTTGCTAAGGTTAAGAAAACATTCCATAGTTCATTCTTCAAACCTTATGGGAATGTTAAATGTTCTCTGAAAAAAAATGCTCCATGAACAATGTATAAATAATGTTTTTGTGCAAACATTTTGAGAACGTTATTCATCATTGAACGAACATTCTATTAATGAACGTTTGTTCATAACTTTGAGAGAGCCTTGCCAGGTTAGCTGGACCCTAGCGTCTTCATCTAACTTCATCAAAAAGCTTAACTTCTATCACTTGACCGTACCTGGCATCATGCAAAAACAACCAAAATGGCAGCAGCCTCAACAGTTAAAAATGTCTCAGTTTGGGAGGCTATGACATTTTATTATAGCCATCTGGTGAGCTTTGTTCTTCAGTATTTTGCATAGGCTAGTTATTTAGTTATATAGCTGTAATAGTTAGTTAGTTAGTTGGTTGTGGCATTTATTTCCACTTATGTCACGATAAGCACATGTTAATGCTACTTTGAAAGTGAATGACTTTGCTTTTCTCTGCAGTTTACTTTCAGTGTGAACACTGCTTAATTATGAGCAGCGACACTAAAGTTGCCTTTAAAGATGTTTTCCATTCCTTATTATTACTTATAATACATATACAACACTTATAATACATACTTACATATTCCAAACATGTACAAAGATTTGAAAGATGAAAAGTTAGGGTCTCCTGAACTTGCCAAAAGTGGGTAAAACTGTTTTAGGTTATTTTGCACTGGCCACCATTTCTAACCACTTTTGCTATTCTGGCCCAAAATCTCCGTATTTTACTACGAACAGGCTCCATCACAGAAAGCCTCTTTAGATGGTTTAACGTCTTTCCTCTTGGAGATGATGCTTTCGCATGCCAGATCTTCAGAACAAAACTTTATCCTCTCTTAAAGCTCAACCGACCAGCCAAAATGCGCAAGCTTACTCAATGAGGTGTAAAACCAACTTTAAACCAATGAGCCAAATGCAATATGCCAGGTTTTAGTTAGCCTACTCATATTTCATGTTCATGATGGTGCATCCAAGGTTTTATGGTCTGAATTCGATCAAGTCTTCCTCTGAGAGACGTATAAGGGAATGCTTGCAAAATTATCTCTTATTGTATTTTGAATGTAAACACCCTACTTCATAGAGGGTTGAACCTCTCTGTTTCTTGTAAAGGGTATTGTAGTATGTGCTGATATAGGCAATATTAATAATTTTGATTAATGGTTCTAAGTTGACTGCTGCTTGGGGACTCTTGTGACAAGAATAGCAAAACAACTTGCCAGCAGCAATCCGTTAGAAGTGTTATTATCAAGATATTTGGTTAAAATATTTTCTTTCCACTTCTGCTGCTGATTAAAAGTGGCCAAAATAACCCTTAATCAATCATTTCTTAATAATGATAAACATCACTGGAATATTTCTTCTTTAACATACATAAATGCACTTTGGGCTGAAGGCTGAGATGACTTTTGTGATGTTAACACACAGTTTGATGTTACTGCTGAGACATGGATCATCTAGCAATGTTATCTCCTCTGAAAAAGGCACAGTGATGCTTTGAAAACAATTTTTAGTGACAGAAACTAGTTTTTATTTGGCATCTTTACTTAAGTGACTACTTATTTGTAAAAATCCATGAAATAGCTCAACGAACATAGTTTTGTTTTCTGTGTTAGATTATTTCCTATAGAAGGAAGTTTGGATGGGACATATCAAAGTGAATAAATAATAGGTTTTCGATTATGCTTATGATTTGCTTGTAAGTGGCAAGTGGTTTTTGGGGAGGGACATTCTCATTTTCGGCCATTCATTTTCCTGGATAAAGAAGTCTGTACACTTTAAATGCGTATTATCTGCTAAAAGTGAATTTTGTCAACTTTTAGGAGTGCATGTAGAAGACCTTACAGAATCTAAAAACCTAAAAAGTGTTTATGTAATACTAATCAACTGCTTAAATTTTTTTTCTAGATATAACACATGGGACATTCTTTGGATTTTGAAGAGTTGTAACTTTGGTACGCCAAAATCTGAACTGCATCTGAACTGTGAGTATTTGGACACCAGAGCTCTCCTCAATTGGTTTGGCCAACTTCCCATCCTGAGAACATTGACATATTGAAACTGGCAGTTGAGTTTCTTCCCTCCAGCCTGCGGCCGGACACAACAACACCTTTTGTGTTGGTCTAATCCTGGGGCTCCACCGTCTTCGCAACTCTAGGGGATAAAAGCACCATCAAACCACTACTTTAGGGGGAAAATCTTCCCTAATCCTAGCTTTACTTAAACAAAAGGAGGGGGAAAAAAAACAAGAGGGTGGAGAGAAATTGTGCAGAAACAGGGCAAGACCTGGAGCAAAGATCCATACAAATCATTTTCCAGGAGAAACTAAGCATTTCTGACAGGCTTTCAGGGCCACTAGTGACACAAAGTACCAAGTCACAGAAAAAGTTCTACACATTAGATATTTGACTCTTTAAATAAAGCACTATAATTTTCAAACTTTCACAGAATTAATTTTAGGATTGATTTCAATTTTTCATGCACTCTTTTTCCTTCTATTTTTCCCCTTTCTGAAGCTAGCTAAAATATATATTTTTAAAGAACTAATCTGTTTTACAAGCCCGGAATGATTAATAAAATCACATTGTACTATTTGTACAAAATTTATTGAATAAAATGGATAGCAGGTTTGCGCTGATCGTCTTTAACAAGAGGGCAATTTATAAAATGTATAAATTTATAAAAAACATTTATTACTGTATGTGTTTTGTTTCTGAAGTCAAAGGATGTGCATTCAATTAAACTACAGTATTTTTGTACAAATGCAAATGTAATTTGGTAGAAGCTAGTCAAATTAGTTAGACACTAACATGTTAATGTAAAAGGAAATACAGGTTGTTTGCTCGCTGCTTGATGTCCAATTTAAAATCTGGTTGTTGAAGCAAACCCATGTTGAGAAGCACAGTGCTAAATAATCTGCTCAGTGGAGCATTAATAGGTCTGGTTTGGGCCATGAGTTCTGTTGTATCCAGTGATTGATTTCTGCAACTGGTATAAATCTTAAATACGATTTCCTCCTAAATCTCACCCTCAGTGGCCACTTTATGAATCTAGCAATGAAGGCTTCCATTTTCTCCCTCACACAAAACATTCCACAAGAGAGCTGTTGTAGTCCTGATTCTTTCCTTCAGAAGGATATTGAGGTAAAGAATGAGCTGATGGAGTCTGACTCAGCCATGCAACGTCTCTCTGGAGTCTAAACACAGCACACCAACGCCTCAAGCAAACTGCTTCTACTGACCTCTTTGTTTTCTAAGTGTCTTAAGACAGACCAGTCTGATGAGTACAAAACCGTATTAGTACACTAGATACTCAGAAGCTAATCCAAATGAGTGTTTAAAGCACTTGGTGGGATTGTTAAACAATCATTTAAGTGATTTACGCTTCCTTAAAAAAATAGGTGAGAATGTAATTTTTCCGATTTGTGTGACTGAGGATTCAAATTCAGAGATTCCCCCAAAAGTCTTACTTAAATCTGAGAGGCTGATGATTACAGATTGATTACAAAGGTTTAGCAGTGGAGGACAGAACAGTTTGTATGTAAAAGTATGTTTTTGGCCAACGTTTTCCACTTTTTTCCCCACAATTACTATTGTAGTAGTCAAATTTTTGCTTAGTTATCACCAAATCTCTTTCTATTTTGTTGTAGGTCATTAAACGCTGCCTCAGAAATCTGTCTGAAAACAGTTTCATGAGGTACCTTCGTGTGCAAACACTGCCTGCAGAGTCATTGCCTGATAGGGTAGTGAGGCAACAAGTCGCTGCCTAAGTTTTCGGATGCAGCCCAGGAACAATGAAGATCTGAATATGTAAAAGGTAGAGCCAGGAAAATAAATGAACGGTTCACCCAAAAATTTAAATGTTGTCATTATTTACTCACTTTCACTGATATGACCAAATATCTGTTTCTTACCAAAAGCTTTTGTATGGATAAAATTCATTTATTTCCACTGGGACTCTTAAATCTCATTTGGAGTCATTTTCATATTTAAAAATGATGTCAATGCATCCTGCCAGATTTGCCGTAAATGATGTGTGTGTTGCAGTGAGATTTGTGTCACAGCACAAGATTATCAGTGAATAATGATTTCTGTTCCTCACAAAAAGATTTTCAGAAAACAAATTTGGCACACAGAAAATATTGCAAGAGATCTGGACTACTTTATATTACTAAAGTACTTTTACTAAAACTAAATTTACTAAACCTCTGCTTTTGGGTTCCACAGAAGAGGCGGTAAACACTTTATTTCAATAGTCCACTTTAGACATTCTACTAATAACTAAGTAACTATAAGTAAGATTGCAACTACATGTTGACTAACACTCATCTCATATTAAGCAGACAGTCTGCTAAATATCTGCTAACACTTTATTTTGATGCTCCACAACAGAAATTCTATTGACTATAAGAAAATTTGCAACTACGTCAACGTATTTGCCTAACCCTAACCTAACAGTCTACTAATACTCTAATATAAATAAATATGAACAAAACATTAAATATCTAATTTCATGAATATTGATGATTTCTCAATGTATACCTAAATGCAATGAAACTGAAACATTTCTGTGCTGTTTTTTGCTTGAATAATTTTCATAGATATTACTTGAACATTTAATTTTTTCAATCTCTCTTCTTTTGTAAAGCTTAAATTCAGAAGTCACACACTCTTTGTGTTTAGTTGCAATGACCATCTGACAATTGAGCAAACAAAACATATTAGAGTAAGAAAAAAACATAAGTCTGCTTTAAGGCTGTTTATGCCTTTTTTTTATTACCGAAATGTGTTGGAAATCTTTATTTTGAAGCATTATTCTGTTATTTCACTAATTGTAAGATTGGAGAAAAAAGTATTTAAAGTTTTATGGTGCCTTTGAAGTGTGTGTGTGTGTGTGTGTGTGTGTGTGTGTACCCACAGGGATTGTAGCTGCTTCAGTGGAGTCAAGGCTGTCAAACCGCTGACCAAGTGTGTCTAACTCCTTCACAGATGCAAACACCGAATGAACCCTCCAGCCTGCTTCTCACTTAGCTGAAAGAGCCCTCATTGGGCTCAACTAACCATGTAATGAGTGAGAGCAACCTGTTAGATGAGGGACTGACCAGGGAACACACACACACCGCTCAGACGCTTGCCTAAACACAGATAATCCCTGTAGCTCACTGTAGCAGCGGGGTGCTAGTGAACAGAGCAGTGATGGATGTGTTTGCCTACTTATCTTCCCCTAATGATCAATTGATTTGCTGCCCCTGGACAGCTGCACAGTCCAGCTTTTGACCGATATGGTGGTAGTGAAACCCAGCTGAGGTCAGTTTAAATTATTTCCACATGTAATGCTTCCATGCAATGTTATTTTTTTGTCCATCCAAAAGTTTCAAAATCATTTTTGATGGAAGAAGTTGTTTGGGACAAGCACAGCATGAAAGTTCACCGCTCCACATAATAGCGTTCATTATTTAGAAGGGAGTCTACTTTTCTAGGAGCACCTGGAAAACTAAGTTTATTTAAGCTATATCTGAGCTTTTTCTCAAGAGTGACAGTCCTGCAGTGTGACATGTTATACATCATCTAAAACTATTTTAAACATCAATTTGCTAATTATTTTTAATAATTATTACACAAGACATATATCACACCACAAATCAAATCACACTGCAGGACCATTTAAAGATCCCATTAAATGAATTGATCGTGGGGTTAGTAAGTTAGTTAGTTTTTTCATTTATTTTAGCCAATATTCTTTAGTTACATCAAATCTATGAACCATAATTTGATACTTTTGTCAGTCAGTGCCAGGTCATTAGGGGCCAAGCCACTAAGGCTCGGGGCCCTATTGTTTTTCTAAGGAGAATTTTTTTTTCAACCATCCGGGGATTTTTGGGGACCTTAACGTGCTCAAAAACTCTTGAAAATTGGCGCACACATTGGAATCTGCGGCCATTAGGACGCCACAGAGGCTGGGACCTGAGCGTGTCACAGGGGCTCTATGGCGCCCCCTTGAATGGAGTCTGAAAACTTGGTCCGTATATCAAACATGCTTGCATGTATTAGTATGAAACTCGGTACACAGCCAAACTCAGTCAGCATGAAGTCAAGACATTGATGATGTAAATTTGTGAGTGGATTTTTGATATCTCAAACGGTTCGGCCGTGGCAAGGCAACAAATTTATGGCGAGATAAGGGAAACAGGAAGTGTGTTATAACTTCTGCATACATAGATTGATTTTTATGAACCTTCAGCTGTGTGTTCATTGTAGGAGGCCGATCACATAGATGTGACTATTGTGAGTCAAAGTTATAGTGCCACCAACCGGCAACAGGAAGTGTGTCACTTTCAAAATGCTTTGAGATCACCCTCTTATTTTTACCCGATTTGCTTCAAACTTCATTACAATAATGTCAAGACATGGCGAATGTAGACCTGTGAAAAGATTTTTGATATTTTTCCAACACTGTTGCCATAGCGACAGATCAAACTTCAGTATTTGTTTTAGATGCTTTTGAGACTCTTAGCATGCTTTAAATTGCGTGAAACTCGACACACTTGTCAGGATTGTCATCCATCCGGGCGGGGAGGGGGGCCTCTATAGCGCTACCTTTTGACAAAAGTGGGGGGTTAGTTTAACCTACAGTCACCAAACTCGGTAGACATATTGTTCTCGTTAAGCCGGACAACTTTCTAATTTACAGTCATTCGCTACGACCAACAGGAAGTCAGATATTTTGGTTTGGTAATTCGTTTACTGAGTTACATGAACTTCAGTCGCTTCAGAGCTTTCTCATCTACTGTTGTGTTGGGTTTTGCTCAATATGACATTAAGTGGCGATAAGTGGGCTTGCTGCAGTTGAATAGTAAGAGACATTCTTTGTCTCAGACGAAACATAAAATACTATGTGGAGGACGCAAGATAATAATAATATGACCATGTGGTGAACCTATGAATCTAACTCGTATTTAAACAGCTATTGCTTTGTGTTGTTGGCCAGATAAAATGACAGAAAAAAAGAAAAATAGACATAAATGTGGCTGTATTATTTGTGTCCCCTTCAAAAATTGCTGTTTGAAGGTCAAAGTAGACGTTGTTCACGGACAGCCAATGAAGACCATAGGCTGGCATTATGTAAATGTGTTACATTGTTACGTAGGTTTGTAACAGGAAGTGAGACTGGAATTGCTGACGACTTGTTTCAGCAGTTCAGAATTGATTCTTTCTTTTAGGAGAAAATAACTTTATTTGTCGTGTACTTTGATCTTTAAAACTTTTTAGACCTTTTACATTCACAGACAGCTATATTACACAATATATGAAAGGTAATATTCGAAAAAGCATAATAGGGGCACTTTAAAGGGAGGAGCATTCTCATTCTCATGCCAATGCAAAATGAGTCATTAATATTTTTGTCCATTTTCCTAGACAAAAAATAAATAAATAAATAAATAAATAAATAAAAATACATATATATATTTTAAATGTTTGTGTTAAAATTTTGTTAGGTGTGCACTACCATATAGAAGATGTTAACAGAAGTTAACAGGCAGGAACTTAAAGCTACAAAAGTGAATCTTAAGTACAAATGAATTCAGTACTTGCATATAAATCAACAATCAAATCACAGTTGATTTTTTTTCAAAGATTTGCAACAGCCAGTTGTTCACAATAATACAATGGTGAGACACTGGTTCAAACAGACGAGAGAGAAAGTATAGCAAGAGCAGTAAATTTATGTATAAATTTATATAAATGTTTCCCATTTGAAAAAAGCCACAGCTTTTAAATAAGGCCGGGAATAATCTGTTTCCACTGTGCTGTGAGATCCTGCAGGGATTTGCAGAAACATTCGCCCGTGACACAGATCTACATAATCATTTTAACTTTCTCCCCATTCCTTCCCATGATTCTCCTGCTGTCACTTTAGATACTGTTAAAACTGATTTGGGTTCCTTAATCTGGCGGTATTTCTTACACTTTTAAAATCTCTAATATTATAAGGAGATTATTTCATTTATAATTGATTGAGTGCATTTCCTGGAGTGCCACTTCAAAGTTGCTGAATTGAAGATGCATTTAATAGCCAGAGCATGCAGAAAAGAGAAGAGAAAGAGGGAGAGGGAGGGATGGAATAGGGATGCCAGCCAAGAGCTTGACTCCCTTGCTGTGGGAAATGAAGCTTGCAGTCTTTTCTTAAGAAAGAAAGAGGCAAAGATATCATAAGGTGACTGACACAGGGTGGGAAGCGATAATATGCTCCTGCTTGATTTTGGTATAATTATGGTATAATCCAGACTGTACATCACCCATGTGATCAGGTGTTACCGGAACTGGTCAAACAAAGCAAAGCAAATTAAACCGACAAATAAATGGTGAGACATCTTAGGCCAGAGAAATAAAGATATGTAACTTTTTTTTTGTTCAAAGTTAACATAATTTAAATAATGTGTCAATAGGCTATATCATCAATCCTTCTTCCAAAACATGTTTTTGTTTTACCTTGATTCACTATGGTAAGACCTTTATAAGTGTTTAGACCGAGCGGAATGGTTTTCGCAGGAAATTGCATACATGCATAATTTGCCTGTGTGTGTCTCATCATGTCCGTTAATAGAGAAAAGTTGGTCCGGCTGTATGGTGTGGGAGTGGCATAGGTTAGTTGTCACAACAAGTGAAAAAGGTTGAAATGGAGCAGCTAATTCTCAAACTTCTGGGTAATCAACCGTTTAAAAAAAAAACTGAAGAGCAGAGAGAGAGTCTTCTGGCAAAAAAAGAGAATGCGACAGAGCTCGTAATAAAACCAGAATCAACATTGGCTTGGCTTTTCTGTGATGGTGAGAACTGAGGGATCTGAAATGTTGTAAATGCGATGCCATGCCGAACATATGAGCAGTTTGTTATAATATTTTGTGTTACTTCATAAAAGCCTACATTGAACAGCCTACATTTGGGGGGGTGGGGTATGGTATGGTATGATATGATATGGTATGGTATGTAAACCTTAAAAGTGTAAACCTTTAATTTTACACTTTGAAAAATTAAAGGTTCTTTTTTGGCATTGATGGTTCCATGAAGAATCTTTAACATCCACATAACCTTTCCATTGCACAAAAGATTCTTTATAATGGAACAAGGTTATTTAGATTATTAAAATGTTCTTCACACTAAGAAAAACATGGTTCTTTTAAGAACCTTTTATTGAAAGGTTATTTGGGGAAGCAAAAATGGTACTTTAATGACATCACAGCAAAAAAAAAAAAACTTTTTGGAACCTTTACATTTAAGAGTGTATATCTCCAAAAAGAGCAAGGTTCAGCTTCTCTCTCTGCATCTTTCTGCTGTGTACATTTAGTTTAGACCGGGGCTGATCAGGACGGCTCGCTCTTGGTCTTCATTAACCCAGTGAGGAGAGGAGGCTGGGGGCTGGAGCACATTTCCAGAATATGGGATTGTCATCTTGCTGATCATTTATGAGGGAAATGAGTTTTGACAGTGAGAAGGATGCCCCCCACAACCCCTCATCTCAACGGGGCCATGGCCAAATGGGATCATAATCCTCTTAGTGCCCATCCTTATTAAACACCTCTCTAAATGACATGAAAGGCTCCGGCAGGGGAAAAAAATACTATTATTCCACCAAAATAGAATCCTGGGCGCTTCACATAGTATGTGTATTTTACTTTTGGTTTCGTGACAAGTGTGTCTAAGACTTCTCAAGAATAATGTATATGAGAAACCTCGCCCCACCCCAGCGCTTCTGATCTTCACATTGGGCAGATTGAGAGCTATTAGTGCTCACTTGATGAACTTAGTACTCCGCCTCTCCATTAAATTAACAGCTGTGAAATTCCTAATATGGACTAATTAATTTAACATGCTACTTAACACTTTTACTGTAAAGATAATCATTCATTTGTCCCATTTTGCGTTTGTCTCAGGGGGTGGCACTGGAGACGGAGACGAAATGGCAATCAATGAAAACACGAGATCCACAAAAGCAAAGCAAACTAACTTTAGGTGGCCATGATCAGATATAGCAAAAGGTAAGGGCTGTGGTGAAGTTTGTTGTTTGGAAACGTAGTAAGGTAGTGTATTACCAGTTTTGAGCAATCTCTCGCCACAAGTTAAATCCATGTAAATACCTTTGTATTATTTAATGCTAGAGTTGTACAAATGAGGGTACTTTCTAACCTCTTCACACAATCTCTCATCTATGTAGGCCTCCATTGTTGCTGTAGCTTGAATGTGTTCCTGTCTGTTCTGTTTATGCAGTTTTTCTTCGACTACCTTGTGAAACTACACCCCAGGGCACAGTTGCCACCTTGTGGATAAACTAATTACTGCAAAAAAATTAAATGCACATGTGCGATCTGTGCGTACAAACTACGCGCGATTACAAAAATCCAGCTGTGCGCATAGTCTTCTGATGACGAAATTCGCGTTGCATGCACTGTACGCTGACCCTCGAGTATGTGTAAAAAGTGAAGTATACTTTGGCCTTTATTGTCACAGATTCTGTGTTTCTGTTTACTTAATTTGAGTATTTTCGGCTCCCTTTGTTTCCTATGTTTCCTCTGTTGCCATAGTTACTCATTAGTTGATTGATTTGTCCCACCTGTTCCTTGTTTTCTCACTCACTATCCTGTGTATTTATACCCCATGTTTAGTTCTGTCCTTTATCTGTGTTCATCTGTTATATGGTTCGGTTTTTGGTTCCTGAGGTTTTATTAGTGTTTTGTATTGTTTTCTTTAATAAAACTACTTGCACAGATCCTTTTCTCACCTTTGTTTTGAACCGCACCATGATAATTATATGCAACAGACAGTCAGTAAACAGAGCGTGGGTGTGCTTTCTGAAACTTTAGAACTTCTGCATGATAAAACACATTTAGCTTATAAAACGCTGTGAATAGCGCTGAAATAGAATAAATGTCTTGATACTTTCCAGAGTACCGTGGTAGAGCTGTCAGAGCTGTTGCTCTGGGTTAATTCTTTTGGTTTTAAATTCCTTATATACTTCCTGTCTGTCTTAAGCTAGTGTGAGGACTGTATTATCAGGGTCCTGTCAGAATGTCACACCTTCATTAAAAATACCTGCAGTGTGCCTTCACTTTGACCTGTGCTGGCATCATCTAAGCATGCTCTCTTTCACGCAGACATGCTAGAAGGATGGTCACTTTAATCTTCAGCCAAGAAATGTCTGGTCAAAAGCGCTACGCCATATGTTCAGACTGACCACAGCATGTTTAACAGATGAACTAACAAGTTACTTAAATAGCTGTAAAAGGTAAAGCACACAAGAGTCTGTGACTTCTGAAGAGAGTAGAGCTGAGTGTGTGTTTTTTGGGAGGGGAATACTGGTAGGAATCTTACAGAGAAGGTCAGAGAGTCAGTCCAGGAGTTTGTGAGATGAAAAGTTATGTCACTTGTCTCTCCTCACAGGAATCTCTGGATCTGTAATCTCTCACACCTTCTTCCCATGAAACCGCCTGAGATTTTCACACAGCTCTGTCAGAGTTAATATTTATCGTGACCTCTTGTACAGAGCGAGAAAGCCGTGTGCTGTCTTTGTATCTGTCAGCACTGTGTACGCGTGTCTTAGACTGGCCTCAGATATGCTGGTGTTGTGAACGTCTCTGTTTTTTCTGTCTTTCTATTTTTACTGAAACAGAATCATAATGAGCGTTATTCACCAAGTGTGCACAAACACACAAGAAATAAAAAAAAAAATATATGTATTTACATATATCTATTTATTGCATAAACGCCATAAGAGTTATGAATTATAACATATTAACTATTTAACTATATATTAATAGGGAACCATTCCTGGACACTTCAAATTGCTTTAACCAAATGAGAAAATCCCAGACTTGGGATTTCACTTGTTTACATAAAATTATAATTATTACCATAAAATTAAATTACTTTAAAAGTTATAATTATTTGACAGTGTTTGCAACCCACATTTCAGTGTGACATACAAAATTCATTGAGAAAAAATACAAAGAAAAAAATTGGACATTTATCAAAGGTAAAGATAAACATTAAGAAATGTGTGTGTGTGTGTATATATATATATATATAATATACTTTAATTTAAAGAAACAATAACATTTATTGCCAAGATTGTTTAATGTTTTGATTTAAAACAGTAAAAACAGTAATATTGAGAAATATTATTATGATGTAAAATAACTGTTTTTTTATATGAATATGTTTTAAAATGTAATTTATTCCTGTGTTTAAAGCTAAATTTTCAGCATCATTACTCCAGTCTTCAGTGTCACATGATCCTTCAGAAATCATATTAATATGCTGATTTGCTGCTCAAAAAACATTTGATTATTATCAATGTTATTATAATTTTGTGGAAACCATGATGCACATTTTTCAGGATTCTTTGATGAAAATAAAATAAAAAACAGCATTTGTTTATATAAAAATCTTTGGAACATTATAAATGTCTTTACTGTCACTTTTGATCAATTCTTACTGAATTTCTTTCAAAGAAATAAAATCTTACATACATAATCTACATACATTTGAACAGTTCTGAATTTGTTAAATACAAATATTTTTTAAGTACTAAAATAATCAATATGGAATTGGTTAAGTGGAATCAGAATCATTAAATTACTTGCAATTTCCATCCTTTCCTGTGGTGCACTAAACCTAACTTACCTAGTATGTGAACTGGGATTCAGCCTGTGTATTTTTTCTCTCAATGTAGTTGTTTATAAAACAAATAAAAGAGCTGAATAAACACCCACCCTGTAGGAGGCGCTGCAGGGGCAGGGCAGAGGGATTTACCCCCGCGTATAGAGCGGCTAATTCCCTCGAGTGTGATCGCCAGGGCGACGCTGTCTCATGGGGACAGAGATACTCAGCACGGGACTCCGCCCCCTTCTTTTCAGAGTCTGCGAGGAGCTTTGGGATGGCGTTAAAAAAGAAGATTAGGTTTCCTCCCAAGAGCAAAGCTCCTTAAGGAGTATCGGTGTGCCTCTCACTTGCCTGGTCACTAACAGTGAGAGGAGGAGGAGGAGGAGGGGGAAACAGACTGCATTTATAACACACCAATGCAAAGGCGACCAGGGTCATCTCGTACATTTACGTCTGAAAGATAGCCGTGATGTGATTATTGAGTCACCCATTCATATGGCTTTCATGTGGGGTGGCGAGCTATTTTTAAACAGGTCTTGTTCGTGGCATAGATATGTAATGTGCCTTTGCTCTTGCATATAGCTTTTGCTTATTTAATCCTAATTACTGTGTGATTGAAGACGCCACACAAGCGGCCAAATCAAAATGAGTCGCACTGAGGCAAGAAAACAGTGTGAAGCCAAACTATCTGTCCCTGACTTTGTGACATGAGAGCAAAGTCAGAAATTTACCAAGTGTTGGGGCAAAAATGTCACTGAAAGTGACTAAAAATTTTCCTGTTATCTAGCATTTGCTATATTTCAACTACTGTAGCTGATACTGGCTCTCTCAGAGGTGAATTCATAAGTGTTTTTTGATTAACAAAATCAGGTCTAAAAAAACATTGAAAGTGCACTCTGAGTAACTCCTAAATCCACAGTATAGCGCTGTTTAATCCAACATAGTAGCCAATGAGTAACAATCCAGATTTACAGAGGTAATGTATGACAGACACAGTATGTTTGCAGTTAATGCTACTTTACTGGTCTTACCATAAATAATATATATATTGTGCAAATAGTATGCAAATTTCCTGTATAGAATACCCATGACATACTACATTTGCTAAAATGTGCAGTTTACTCTATCCCACAATGCTATTTCTATCATGAAAACTCTGAAGATTTTTAGCATGGTAATGGATATGACAATGCTATTTGTTGTAGAATATTGCTGCTGCTGCTGCTGCTGCAGAGCAAGTACAGGAACTTGCTAATGCCAACACATACTCTGATACTCTGCTGTGAGCATGTAAGACATACTGCTGCAGCACAAATTGCATATATAAAATGACTCATAGCAGATCTATACAGGTGGAGCTGGGGAAGGTGAAGGGTTTCAAATGAACTCTGAAAACGTGCTGCAGACTGAACGCTAACCAGCTATTTAAAGGTCCCGTTCTTCGTGATCCCATGTTTCAAACTTTAGTTAGTGTGTAATGTTGTTGTTAGAGTATAAATAAAATCTGTACAATTTTAAAGCTCAAAGTTCAATGCCAAGCGAGAAAGTTTATTTAACAGAAGTTGCCTACATCGAACGGCCAGTTTGGACTACATCCCTCTACTTCCTTCTTTAATGACGTCACTAAAACAGTTTTTTGACTAACCTCCGCCCACAGGAATACACAAGAGTTGCGTTTGTAGAGTGTGTTTGTCGCCATGTCATCGAAACGCTGTTATTTTCATCCCGCAGTCCAATCACCGGGTCTGATTCCGGCTCATATTGATAGTGTAAAATTAAAGACATGTTTACAATAACACTGAGCGCGTGCATCTCCACGTTATGGTAAGAGGCGTGACCTTTCCGGGCAAGGAGCGCTAAGCTGCTGTCGAATCACAACACAGGAACCGCTGTCACAATCAGAACTCGTTACGTATTTCTGAAGGAGGGACTTCATAGAACAAGGAAGTCATCAGCCCGGTTTTATGACAGTGGAAACAGCGGTTTACAGATAAGTAAAAATTATGTGAAAAATACTGTGTTTTTTTACACGCGAAACATGAACACATGTTATATTGCACACTATAAACACAATCAAAGCTTCAAAAAAACACGAAAAACGGGACCTTTAAATTTTGAGCAGCAAGCTCATTGGCTGCAGATAAGACATGAACCAATCAGCTTGTGCCATGTAGTTAACAATGTAAATATCATCAGTTGCATTAAGGTTCCATCAGCCTACGCTATTCAGAGTTTCATGACAGAACTTGGTATTTATGTATCTAGTAAATGGATCCCAACCTGCAACTTCATGAGGTCATGTTAAAACATGAAAAGACTTAATATTATATGTACTTTAACTGTGGTAACTCTGACAACATTTTTTGTTCAGCAAAATATGTCCAACTTATTTCTTCAGATCAGAGAGACAGTGAAAATGGTCATAAAAAGCTACAGAAAATAAATATTTTTTTTTCTGCTTGTCCAGTTTACTTAATTAAAGTAAGCTAAATCAACTATATTTCTCTTCAACTATATTGCTTAATTTTTTCATTATGATTTAAAGTGCCCCCACTTACACTATCTTAAAGTCTATTAATTGTTTTGGAGTCTCCTACAATAGGTTCATTCAAGGTCAATAAACACTTTAATTTTCCTAATAATATACATTGCAGCATCAGTTTTTTTCTCACAGTCTCTGAAATGGTTCGATAAAGGATTCAATCTCTCTAAACCCCTCTTTTTCAAAAGAGCCTGCTCTGCTTTGATTGGTCAGATGGCCCAGTCTGTTGTGATTGGTCAACCACTTACAGCACCTGTTGAAAACCAAATGCCCATCACCATATCTGAATTTCAGCTCCGATTCTTCCCCAATTGATACACAGTGGTATACGAACAGTAACGATGGTGTCGGTTTTTCCGTAACAATTCCAGCGTGAGTCCTCATCCATTAGAAGTGCATCAAAGTGGATCTGCTTCCGCAGCACTGAAAACAGGGTCTTCTAGACATGAACAAAACTCTTATCGGTCTCGGCTACAGCTACAGTGTTTGAGGGCAGGACAAAGTAGATGTTGTTCGAGGGCAAGCCAATGAAGACCATAGGCTGGCATTATGCATATTTGTTACAAACCTACATAAGTTTGAGCAGGAAGTAAGACTGAAATTACTGACGACTCATTTCAGGCAGTTCAGAATCACTTCTTTCTTTTGGGAGACAATAATCTGCACTTTGACCTTTGCAGACCTTTTACATTCACATACAGCTATATTACACACTACATGAAAGGTCATATCTGAAAAAGCATAATAGAGCCACTTTATTGCTTTTGAGTTTGGACTATGTGAATCATTTTTGTTGATAAATGACGTATCCAGCATGCTTTCCATGGGACAGAATCAGGAGAGTAAAGTGTTTTTTTTTTTTTTTTTTTGGCCACTTAACTAAAAACTAACCATAAAAATGTACAGCAGTGGAAAAATCAAATAATAAAATAATAAAATATTAAAGGCTAGTATCCTTGTCATATATTGATATCAGCACTGGGAAGTAGACTGTTGTCCAAACATTTAGCTGCTGTTGTGGTTGATAACGTCATTCCAGCATTTCATTTACACCCGAGAGAGAGAGAGAGAGAGAGAGAGAGAGAGAGCAATAAAGCAAAAATTCCTTGCACATTCCTTTAGCTGATTGAAAACAGTGATGACAGTGCTGAATAAAAATGTGGAGCTAAATAATCAAATCACTTATTCAGCTTTGTAGCCAGGGCTGGATAAGCTTGATCTGGTCCATTCAAATTCATGACGGTTCCCAGGAGGCTGGATAACTGCTCACGTTTCAGGACTGTCAAGGCCTGCCAATGGCCATAATGGCTCCTAATTCCACATTAATGCAGTCTAAATGAAGTGTCAGAGGAAGATTGATCTGTGGAAGTCGCTGTCTGAGCGTCCGCTGCTGGGCAGAAGTGCCTCAGGGCCCAGAACATCAGCTGACGGTCCAGCATCACTGAGGGACCTGCTAAACGTGTGCATTACACAGCTGAGTGCAGACATGTGATGGGGGGATGTGGGAAAACTATACTGTTAGTTTGTTAACAAGAACATGGGTTGGTTTGAACATTTGACAGGGTGCTAAATTATGTTTAATGATATTATATTTAAAATGACTGACGGTTGTCTGACATTTTTGCTCTTATGAGACTAGATTTGACTTTTTTTTTTTCATTACTAAAAACTGAATATAGTGGTAATTATCTAAGATAAACCGCTTATAATGTAAAAAGAATTCATTTAATTTGGTTATCCATATCAGAAATGGCAAACAAAGTAGAAACTCTATATATAGAGTCTGTATCTAATCTGGTCAATCTGGTGAATGTGATTTCACCAAGTACAACATGTTCCTGGATCTTTGTTGATCCTGGAACAACATTTCAATCAACCAATCAGATTTGAGGGACAAGTTTACAGTTTATGTCAAGTTTAGGCTTGCAACCAGGGTTAGGTGCTTCTACATCAATGTTATTCACCTATCTTTCCCCTCTGATTTTAGGGATAAGTTATACGTTAGGTAGGATTAGGTTTAGGGGTAGGAATAGGGTTAAGACTAAATTTTCAGACAGGAATGTTGTTCCAGGATCAACAAAGTATGTTTATCCAGGAACATGTCTTACTTGGCAAAATCACTGCGACCATAGAAATCTATAGATATAATTTGGTATCTATAGATTTCTATGGTCGCCGTGATTTTGCCAAGTAAGACATGTTAATTAATCATTAATTAACCATTAAAGGGTTAGTTCACCCAAAAATGAAAATTCTGTCATTTATTACTTACCCTAATGCCGTTCCACACCCGTAAGACCTTCATTAATCTTCGGAACACAAATTAAGATATTTTAGTTCAAATCCGATGGCTCGATCCGTAAGGCCTTCATAGGGGAGTAATGTCACTTCCTCTGTCAAGATCCAGAAAGGTACTAAAACACCTCTAAATCAGTTCATGTACGTACAGTGGTTTAATATTAATATTATAAAGCGACGAGAATATTTTTGGTGCGCCAAAAAAACAAAAAACAAAATAACGACTTATTTAGTGATGACCGATTTCAAAACACTGCTTCATGAAGCATCGGAGCACAGATGAATCAGTGTGTCGAATCTGCAGTTCGGAGCGCCCAAGTCACGTGATTTCAGCCGTTTGGCGGGTTTGAACCGCGATCCGATTCATGATTCGATACACTGATTCATAATGCTCCGATGCTTCCTGAAGCAGTGTTTTGAAATCGGTCATCACTAAATAAGTCGTCATTTGTTTTTTTGCGGCACCAAAAATATTCTCGTCGGTTTATAATATTAATATTGAACAACTGTACTCACATGAACTGATATAGATGTGTTTTTAGTACCTTTATGGATCTTGACAGAGGAAGTGACATTACCCTATGAAGGCCTCACGGAGCCATCGGATTTGAACTAAAATATCTTAATTTGTGTTCCGAAGATTAACGAAGGTCTTACGGGTGTGGAACGGCATGAGGGTAAGTAATAAATGACAGAATTTTCATTTTTGGGTGAACTAACACTTTAAGATCAGCTGGATTAAATAATAGACAAATGTATTAAACTGAATGATAAGAGATGCAAATCAAACGTCTGATAGTTATAACATTATGAAAGACTATGAATGAAAAGTTTATATAGATGAAACACATTTCACAAATGTGAAAAATATATTTTGTGATTTTGTACTAACACAATTGAAATATGCTGAAATGTTTGAAAAAAGTGAATTTTTGATGATCTGTTATGATATTAGTACTAAGAGTTTTAAAAATGTAACCTTTGATTGTAAAAAATTGAACCAAACCAATTAAAAAAACTAATGGACCTGAGCTAACATGAATTATAACAATGAATAGTTGTATTTTTTATTAAATAATTGTTTAAAAAATAATAAATATTGTAACAAATGTACTGTTCATTGTTAGTTCATGCTAGTTAATGCATTAACATTAACCAATGGGACCTTATTGTAAAGTGTTACCAATGATTATCTTGTCAATTAGAATAGAATCTAAAATCCATTAATGTCTGATGTGTGTTATATAGTGCAGTGCAGTCCAGTCGCGCTCTCCTATTATAGATGACCCTTATTGGAATGAAACTGTGTTGTGTCCATCACACATGTGGCCTGCGGTGGATGCTGGGAAAAGCATGTGCGGACGACCAGGTGACCACGACGAGCACTGAAGCTGCAGCGGCTGCAGTTTGATTAAGCGTAAAGCAGGGTTTTAGGGACATGCAGGCAGGTTAATGAAACTCTGCAGGACAGCAGCTTCTTCTGGTTTACACCCTGCCTGAGAACTGCAGGTGACAGAATAAGGTTTAGTATCTCTAGTTAAATCCCCCCACCTTCACCTCAGCCTACCTGCTGACTGCTGTGCCACCACACCCCCTGCATCCTATTCCAAACATTATACTGCCTCTGCTTTAACTCTTACAGTGTAGTTTATATTAATATCAGTGCTAGATTTATTTATTTATTTATTTTTTACATTTTCTCAGGAAAGTGTGAGTGTGTTTGCCTATGCAAAACTTTTCTGGTGGTTGCCAGGGCGTTGCTATGCGGTTGCTAATATGTTCTGAGTGTATTTTAGTGTGTTGCTATACAGCTGCTAGGGTGCTCTATATTAAAATGATATTACAATTGTATTAGAATAGCAATAAATAATGAAACATATAGAACATTTTTTTCTACAATTAAGTCCCTTCTGTCAAATACAAAGATTAATAATGATGAGAATAAAATCAAAAATCATGCAAGTTTACTTTAACTTTTAAATATAAAAATATTTTAATCAGAATTAAAGTGCATTTTATTAACACTTTTACTGACAATTACAAAGTAAAATTCTATTAAATACCAAACTTAAAAAACATTAAATGAGAGCCTTGAAACAAATATTTTATTTGTTTGTTTGTTTTTAAGTCTTAATTTTAATGATGAGAATAGGTCCAAAATCATCCATATCTGAATTAAACTCCATTTTGTTGACCATTTTCATTAATAATTATATATTAAAATGCTGTTAATACTAAATGAAAGACAACAGAGAACAGACAAATATTTTTTATTATATTTTATAGACTATATGTATTTATAATATTCTTTTGTTATATTTTTAATTAAGTCTGAATTCAAAAGTACCAGGATTCACCATGATATAGAGCTCCTAGAACTTTATTTTCCAAACGATGTCCATCCATCAGCTCCTAAAACTGCTGTCAAGCAGAGCAGAGGTACATATTTGGCAATAGTAAGGGAATGTAGGTTAGTCTAAATGTACCTGCCTTTCATTTTCACCTTATAAAGTGGCTCCTGCCTCCCTAGTGGCTGACAGATGCAGAAGTAGGACATACCGTTGGGAGAAGAGCGCAGTTTTTGGTGGCTCCCTGCCTCCTTGGGTTTGGGGCGGGAGGGGGTTCGTCTAATCTCCAGCGATCCACTTGGGTCTCGGATTTATAAATTCCCAGCAATCTTGGATTCTCAAATCCGTCTTGATTTTGTGGGTCTGCGAGGGTGCGGGGTGGCATAGGGGTAGTGCTGGGGGGTTGCGAGTTGTTTGTGATGTCCTTTAG
Organism: Megalobrama amblycephala; assembly: GCF_018812025.1. NCBI lineage: Eukaryota > Metazoa > Chordata > Actinopteri > Cypriniformes > Xenocyprididae > Megalobrama > Megalobrama amblycephala. The sequence continues at coordinate 25,016,717 of NC_063051.1, forward strand.
AAAAAGAGCTTATGGGTTCAGTAGAAGAAACGTGGGGAGCTAATGTGAAGATTTAGGACTTTCTGTGAGGCTTGGCCTCCTCTAAGCTCTGTTTGCTTGAGCCGTTTGTGGGGTCCTGCTTGTACTAAACCCAGATTAATATTCCTTTATATCCAGCAGCCCAGACACACACTTACACACTCGCAGTGGAATCAGTCCCCCCTCCAAACACAACCCGCACTCACACACACACACACACACACACACACACACACACACACACACACACAGACGCACACACCTCCTTTTGGCCATAATCGCCTCCAGTCTCTAATCCATAGCTGCTCATCTTTGCTGTTATCTGTCCTCAGTAAGCACCTTTCTCACAGGTTATTTCCATATGGAGAGTGTCAGGAACGATGCTACCGTGTTTGCTGTGTTTCAGTCAGTGTCCTTGACCTCATACACCAACTTTATTAATGAAGATTTCAGTCCAAATGCACAACACATTTTAGAGAGACATTTTTAAAAACAGCATTGTTTTTGGTCTCGTTGTGTTGCACTAGAAGTTGACAAACCTTTTTTTTTTCAACATCAGGTTTTTAAGTTAAAATGTATATATTGAATAACATCTAATGGTAGGAAACATCTACTATTTGTCATATTTTCGAGTAGTCATAAAACTCATTTAAACTTATTTGAACTATGTCAACAAATCAAAAATGTCTCCAACTTCATGAGTGTGAAATATCATCAAAATATCCTGTGATCAAAAGCTGAATTTTTAGCATCATTACTCCAGTCTTCCACATGATCCTTCAGAAATCATTCTAATATGCTGATTTGCTGCTCAAGAAACATTTCTGATTATTATCAATGTTATGATATGAACTAATGATATGGCAACTGCCCACAGCTCTCAGCCAGATAAAACCCCAGCAGCCCAGAAAGAGGCCTTCAGTGCTTCTGATCTCCCGTCTTCTCAGCCTAAAAGCCTCTTCCCTTTCCTGCTTTGTCTTCCCTTCTGCTTTCTCACCCACTTTTTTCTTCTCCACAGTTAAGTCACTGTGATAAAAAAAGAAAACAAAGTGAGAAGAAAGAGGATGAGTTTTAGCACACTGAAGAGCCGCTCTAAACCAATTACCTAAGTGTCTTTTATCCACTATATGCTTTTGTGTCTTGATCAGCTTTGAATCTCTTGAAATCCCTCTCTGAGATAACAAACAAATGTATCAGAGCAGCGTTTTGAGGAAAAGCCTTTTGGCATGCATGGGAAAATAAACTGGCATTGGTTTGAGATTTCATCTAGGGACCTGAATGCATAGAATTATATGAAATCATGTAAGCACTTATTGAACATTTTCATCACTATACTCCTGCCAATTGATAGACTTTTAGGCTTTTCAGCTCTTGGGACAAGTCCGATCTTCTAATTATTTAATTTAAAATTAAAGGAGAAGCTGCTGATTCAGTTATGATCCTTTAACATCCATTAATATCATTAATCAAATTATAAACCATATTCTTTCTTTGGTTGATTCTTTATATTTTTACAACAGTAAGCAACACTGCTGCATCATAAAAGTTTGATTTTCCACAGGGATGAAAGAGAGATGAGATAGTGTTCAAACCACTTTTTAACCACTTATAGAATAATCTAAGTAAATAATAATAATGATATGCTAATATCAATCATTTTAACTGAACCCTTATGTGCTGAAAATGTTCTTTGTTTTTATATGGAACCTTGAGTAAAGAACGCAAAGGTTCTATTTAGAACCCTAATGATTTTTATGTTGATTTCATTGCAACAGTATAGAGGGTTAAACTCTGGTCACTAATTAGCTTAGTTGTGGATCATTTTATTGTGCAAATGTAGAAAAGGCAGATTGGAGATTCTCATTCATTGCAAGTCTGTGGAGAACCTAGTATTTGAAAGCGTTGCTCAGTGAATGCACCATGTCTGTGAATAATCTCACAATGCTGGTCATTCTTATCAGATTTACTGCAAAGACTTTTCAAATAGTTTTTTTTTTTCTCTTTAGCCTGAGGCAAAAAAACGTCTGAACAATTGAGGTGATGGGTCAAGAGCAGGTTTAATCCGAACATTCTTCATCCTGGAATATAATATGGCTGGAAACCAAGAAGCATGAGTGTAGAATGTGTTCAGGAAGGTAAAAACCGGAAAGAGATATTGTGAAATCATATGAAAGCTTCAGCCAAAAAAAGAAAATTCTGTCATTACTCACCATCATGTAGTTCCAAACCTGTAAGACCTTTGTTCATCTCCAGAAAACAAATTAAGATATTTTTGATGAAATCCGAGAGCTCTCTGACTCCTCCATAGACAGCAATTTAATTACCACTTTCAAGGCCCAGAAAGGTAGAAAAGACCTAGTTAAAATAGTCCACGTGACTATAGTGATTCAACCTTAATTTTATGAAGTGACAAAAATATGTTTTGTGCGCAAAAATAAAACATAAATTACGACTTTATTGAACAAATTCATCTCTTCCCTGTCAGTTTCCTATGTTGTTTACGCTGTACAGACAGTGCGGCGCTTCTGTGTTCTATCAAAAATTGTCATCATTTAGAAATAAAAGGCATTTTTCCTACCCTGATTTTAGCCCTCTTATTTGAGTGCTGTGTTTTAAACATAGACTGTAAAAAAATATGGACGTAGCGTCCGTGACGTCACCCATAGAGTTCTGAACAGCAGTTTTGACGCCTAAATGAGGCCGCGGCCATCTTAGCTGCGCGTCACAGCACGTCACTCCCGGATAACTGGGCAAAGAGGCGGGGAGGTGGTTTGAGCTGATATGACTGGTTGCTGAAACCACGGCTGCCTAGCTCGACGTGACCATGTTAGCAGCAAAGGAGCTATATATCTATCCAAGATACGATCTAAAATATTAATGAAGATAAGTTTTATCATCAGAACGTTCTAAAGGTTTACTGTCAATCTACGGTGTTTTTTAAGATATAGATGCTCCAACACCAGTAGTGTTGGTTGTGCAAATAACAACATGGAAAATCAAATGGGACTTCATACCTTTATAATGAAATAGAGATCGCGAGATGAATCCAATCCGTGGCACTTGGGTAAAATATGAATGTCCATTGCAAAACAAAAAAACGTCACATTTCTTCTGAATGATCTGCTCTCTGTCATCGTTCTTCAAGAAAGGATGCAATCTGAGCAGCGATCGTATCTAACAAACAAATGAGCCTGTGTCCAAAGTATATTTTTTTCAAAATAGTGCAGCAGTTTTAGTTATAATATCCAAGCAGTGCTGTCGGATTTTGATATCCTCCCGCCATTGTCATTGCAGTAAATCTCACAACCAAAACTTTCAGCCAATGCCACGATCCAACAACGTGTGTTCTGTTTCTTCCCCATGCATGCACATCTACACAGACACACATCAGTCTCGAATATTATGCAGCAAGCCATATTTTATAATTGTATAAAATAATCGAGCACAAATACGGCTGAGATGCCAAATTCAGCGGCAGCTGAGGTAACATGACGGCTCACAGACAGCAGCGCAATATACCTGTCACTCAAGTGACCACGCCCTTAATTATGCAGAACTTTAAGGCTTAATATAATTTAAACGGATAAGTTATAAAAAAATTCACCCCCCTCAGAGTTGTCATGAAGGGCAAAAATAGCAGTATAGACCAAAACCACAATTTGAACCAACATGTAAACATGTTTTTTTCTGCTATAAACTTGGCCAATTTAACATGGGACTCTATGAGATTCTGCTCTCTTTTGGAGCCTGTCCCTAGCGGCCAGTCGATGAATCGCAGTTTAAGTTACTTCCGTATTGGCTTCACAGGAGAAAGGGGGAGGTTGCCGCTTGGTTTTAAAGCAGAACTCAGTAAGATTTGCGAAGCTCCCTCTACAGGTTCCTTCAGTGAATCACACTGTCGTAAATATTCCAAACGCAGCTCTGGACTACAATGACTACAACGCGCACCAGTGCAGTAGTTTTGCAAATACAGTACAAGAAATCTCGACGGAGGTGGGTAATTTTCGAAATTGTCTTATAAAGTGAGGTCGCTATGTGTATACTGAAATACCGTAAAGCAGTGGTTCCCAAACTGGGGTACGCGTACCCCTGGGGGTACGTGAGGTGACAATAGGGGGTACGCGAACAAATATTAAAAATAATATTAAAATCTAGCATGTATTTCTAATTGCCAAAATGTCGTAAATCCAGTACATTTAATCAGATTACCTCATCATTTGCAGTCAAAAATGACTGTATCCACAAGCAGCATGCATATGATTGATTGTGCGCAGTCTGCTGCCTTAAATCACGCTAAATTACTGCCGTTCTCGACAATGCACCTTTGTAAAAGTGGAGATTTAGCACTTACTCGCATGAACAAATACAGACACAGATAATGGATTCATTTCGATTTAAGACTCAAACTTTCTCCGATACAAAAACATACCTTGTGTGAGTTCTTGTATTTAATGATGATAACGAGCAAGAATGCAATTGTTCCCAAATATCCACATGACTGCAAACGTGACATTATTATACAACAGGTCAAAAAAAATAAAATTGTAGCCTACATTTTAAACACAGTACTCAGTACTTACTCTATTTTGCAGTGAAATAATAGTTCTGACGAAAACCACAGCAGAACTACAACACACGCCTGTGTTTCGTGAACAATTCTGCGGCTTTGAACGAATCGTGAGAGTCAATGATTCAATGATTCATTCACAGCCATTCGTTACTGAATGAATGACTCGACGATTCACTCATAAAAACAGTGACTTGCTGCCACCTACTGGCGGTTTTAGTTTAATATTTAAAAGTTTTACTTAGTTTTACCATCATTGCATATTTCTCTATTGAACATTTTTTATTTAAAACATTATTTATTTTATAAAGTTATTCATAAAGGTAAAAAAATGCACTGGAAAATCAATTTAGGGGGCAAATTATTGTCCCTTAATGGCAAAGGTGTGACTGCAGTCGAAGTGGAAGAGAGGGGGTACGCAGAAGGATGGTAATCCCTTCAGGGGGTACTCCAAGATAAAAAGTTTGGGAACCACTGCCGTAAAGCATTTTGTCACTCTCGCGTGAACGTGAACATGAGGCGAGATTGTATCGGGTCGGTGCAGCTCAACTTGCAAGAGCTGTATTCTGGCCTAGACGTGCCAGAGGGGGTTTGTGCACGCCTCAAACACACCACTACAAGTCAATTAACCATCGTAAGGACTTAGAAAACTATTTATGAAGGTAAAAAAAGTTACTTAGTTCTGCTTTAAGGGGCGTGTCTGCTGTGAGACTTCAATGCCCACTGCTGTGATTGGCTGATCTTTTCAATATGAAATAACTGTGAAAAAGTATTACTCTCAAAAACTTTTAGCACATTTTTACTATTACAGCTCTCAAAGTTAACTAATCGTGAAAAGTGTTTATTAGCATTACATTTAGATCTATGACATTATATTTAGATTGTGGCATGAAAGGTTGCAGTGATGAAAATCACAGACATGTTGTTGAGCGCATAAAAAGCAGTGATCTCGTCATTGTAACTCAATTTCTGCACACTAATGAATACTTTCATCTTAACTAACAGTACAAACTTGATATAACATTGAAAGAGATTAGTTGAATAAAATGGGAGTTTTGGCTCGAGTCCAGAACTCAGTCACTGATAAACTCATGCTGTTTGATTGACAGCTTCAGCAATTGTAAAGGGAGCGTTCTTTGGTCGTTTTCTATATAATTTAATCACCATTAAAATAACATTATTTTTATCCTACTAAGAGAAACGATGTGACCATTTGTTGACCGTTTAGTCACTGGTTTGACCATTTGTTGACTGTTAAGTCACTGGTTTGAAGAGACAGAATGTCTCTTTCGGCATTATCCTGAACATTGTCTAGGCATTTGTTTCATATATCATAGAACAGAAGAGTGGCTCTCGGGAGCGTGCACATCCTTTTGATTTTCCCGTAAAACGTCCCGAGTCTTTCACACAAAAATCAGTACACAGGTTTTCATAGACAACCTAGGAAGTCGGAGAAGGTCTCGTTTTTTTTTTTACCAGTTTTTACAAGATGTAATATAAGTCTAAGGTGTCCCCTGAATGTGTCTGTGAAGTTTCAGCTCAAAATACCCCATAGATTTTTTTTAATTAATTTTTTTATCTGCCTATTTTGGGGCATCATTAACTATGCACTGATTCAGGCTGCTGCCCCTTTAAATCGCACGCTCCCTGCCCACCAAACTCTCGACTATAATACAGTGCATTTACAAAGTTCACGCAGCTAATATAACCCTCAAATGGATCTTTACAAGATGTTCATCATGCATACTGCATGCATGCGTCGGATCATGTGAGTACAGTATTTATTTGGATGTTTACATTTGATTCTGAATGAGTTTGATAGTGCTCCATGGCTAACGGGCTAACATTACACACTGTTGTGTTTATGAATTATACAGACTGCAAGTGTTTAAAAATGAAAATAGCGACGGCTCTCTTGTCTCCGTGAATACAGTAAGAAACGATGGTAACTTTAACCACATTTAACAGTACATTAGCAACATGCTAACAAAACATTTAGAAAGACAATTTACAAATATCACTAAAAATATCATGTAATCATGGATCATGTCAGTTATTATTGTTCCATCTGCCATTTTTCGCTATTGTTCTTGCTTGCTTACCTAGTCTGATGATTCAGCTGTGCACAGATCCAGACGTTAATACTGGCTGCCCTTGTGTGATGCTTTGAACATGGGCTGGCATATGCAAATATTGGGGACGTACATATTAATAATCCCGACTGTTATGTAACAGTCGGTGTTATGTTGAGATTCGCCTGTTCTTCTGAGGTCTTTTAAACAAATGAGATTTACATAAGAAGGAGGACACAATGGTGTTTGAGACTCACTGTATGTCATTTCCATGTACTGAACTCTTGTTATTCAACTATGCCAAGGTAAATTCAAATTTTGATTCTAGGGCACCTTTAAGTTTCTTTATAAGCTGTTCACATATTGGCAATAAACAGTGAATAATACATAAAAATTCTTACATATGGTCCCTTTAATTACTCCCCTTAATTCTTCAAAAATTCTCTTTTTGTGCTCCACAAAAAAACTAACAGCATGTCAGTTTGAAAACACATGAAGTTAAGTAAATAATATGAATCTTTAATATGACCTTAATGTATGTTTGATAGTTGTCATGAACTATGACGTTTCTTCCTGTATAGCTGTCTTTCTCTGTCCCTCCCAGTGGATATTGGAGAAAATAGATGTCATTAATAACAGCTTCTCTCTTCCACCCCGTGCGTGGTTCATCAGCTCCACCGTGCTCTCCTGGAGCAAGTCGTCGGTTCTAAGATGTCACACAATTACCTCTTAAGTTCTCAAACAAATGGAGAGACCTGGCAAGTGACATCAAATCAACTCTGTCACAGGTGATTGAATCTAGTCATCAAGTCAGGGCGAACGCCACTACCTGTCAGGAGAGAGAAAACACAAGAGCAGGACATGAGGGTTTTCCATCAGAGATTGTAATGGACTCCTATTAATACAGAAACACTTTTTTCCCCCCTGAACAAGATAAAGATGGAAATATATTTCACCTGTCCTCTAGTGTATTTCAGTCTCTTGCAAGCTTGTGGGCCATGTAGTTCCAACCCTGGCAAAACCCTGATTTTGTTTAGAGTAAGGAGAGCGCAAAGTTTTTCAGTGACCATGTTTACTTGTACATAAAAATTCAGAAATATCAGCATTTAGTCATATTTTATTAATGTATATCAATGATGTAAATACATTAACCTGATTATCACTATAAGATTAAGCCAAATATGCTTGTTTCTAGAAGTCTGACAGCTAGCACATGATTGTATTGAACTGGAATTGTTTTTCATGTAAACATATCATTTTGAATATGCACATTCACACCATGGATGATAGCTTACGATGACGATAAAGACATAGTTCTAAAATCATTCTAAATGTAAAAGAATAGCAGAGTCCAAACCACAACTAAAACGATAAAGTCACAAAGGAATGATATTTGTTTTTTCAGCTGACAGCCAATCAGAATCCATCCTGCTTTGAAGAGCTCAAGCATTAAAAGCGACAGACAGCAAAATTGAATAAACAGAATGATATGCAGATAGTTATCATTACAGTTATCATTTTTGGTGTGAACTGGGCTTAATTCACTGTACAAAAAAAAAAAAAACATTTTCCATATGGGACTTTTTAAAGGTGCCCTAGATTCAAAAATTGAATTTACCTCGGCATAGTTGAATAACAAGAGTTCAGTACATGGAAATGACATACAGTGAGTCTCTAACTCCATTGTTTCCTCCTTCTTATATAAATCTCATTTGTTTAAAAGACCTCTGACGAACAGGCGAATCTCAACATAACACCGACTGTTATGTAACAGTCGTGGTGTACGCCCCCAATATTTGGATATGCCAGCCCATGTTCAAAGCATTCCACAAGGGCAGGCAGTATTAACGTCTGGATCTGTGCACAGCTGAATCATCAGACTAGGTAAGCAAGCAAGAACAATAGCGAAAAATGGCAGATGGAGCAATAATAACTGACATGATCCATGATATCATGATATTTTTAGTGGTGTTTGTAAATTGTCTTTCTAAATGTTTCGTTAGCATGTTGCTAATGTACTGTTAAATGTGGTTAAAGTTACCATCGTTTATTACTGTATTCACAGAGACAAGACTGTCGTTATTTTCATTTTTTAAACTCTTGCAGTCTGTATAATTCATAAACACAACTTCATTCTTTATAAATCTCTCCAACAGTGTGTAATGTTAGCTTTAGCCACAGAGCACTTTCAAACTCATTCAGAATCAAATGTAAACATCCAAATAAACACTGTACTTACGTGATTTGACATGTTGCATGACGAACACTTTGTAAAGATCCATTTTGAGGGTTATATTAGCTGTGTGAATTGTTTTATGTTGTTTAAGGCAAGCGCGAGCTCCTGGGGCGTGGAGCACAAGATTTAAAGGGGCCGCACACCCTGAAACGGCGCATTTATAATGATGCCCCAAAATAGGCAGTTAAAAAAATTAATAAAAAAAAAAACAAATGTTTAAAACATGTTTAAAAACATGTTCTTCGCCACCTTTAAGTCACAAACTCTAAGAAATGTGATTACTTGGTACTACATAAAAACCCATGTTAGACCAACAGAATTTTCCAAGTGTTGTCTCAACTAGTCAAACACAGTTGTATGAGGATTAATACATTATTGTTCATTTAAAATTTTTTGAATAAGAAATCTAGTTGGCTTATTCATTGATTCATTGGCTGAATAAGGCATTTTGCATTTAGAGAATAAACAAATTCAAATTCAAATAGAAGTAAAAAGAAGTTGGAAGTACCTTAGATGAATATGTAAATACATGATGCTCACTTTCCTCTCAATAACAAAATAAACACAACAAAAATGACAGTGGTAGAAAACAGTTAGAAAGCATCTGAAAGCAAGTATATTTGAGACTAGACTATACTGATATGGTTATGTGAGTCTGAAATATAACCATTTTCTTTGCAAGTTTGCACCACACAGTACAGAATGTCTCTTTTGGCATTATCCTGAACATTGCATTCATTTCATATATCATAGAACAGAAATGTGGCTCTCGGGAGTGTGCGTCAATGTCGCATCCTTTTGATTTTCCTGGCAAAAACGTCCCCAAAAACGTTTGCATAGAACAGAAGAGTGGCTCTCGGGAGCGTGCACATCCTTTTGATTTTCCCGGCAAAAACGTCCCGAGTCTTTCACACAAAAATCAGTACACAGGTTTTCATAGACAACCTAGGAAGTCGGGGAAGGTCAAATTCAAATTGACAAAACAAACAAGTTTTACTTTAAATCTGAAAGCATCAGGTTGCATTAATTTTTTTCAATTTTCTCAACAATTCCTTTTTTTGCATTTTATATAACTAAGCAAGTCTCATTCCCTACATTTCTAGTATTTCCAAAAGAGAATGGAAATGACCTTGGTTATTCAGAATATGCTAATATTTACAGTAAAAAATCCAATAACGGTGACCTCTTTTTCGTAATAAAGCTTTAACCATCATCTGAAAATGATTTGAAGATAAACGTGGCCATTGATTGCGCACAAGAATGTTTCAATATTAATATGAATTTGGTCATATTCTGGTATTTTATATGCATTAATGCATCATGTAAATGTAACCTGCCATAGCCTGGTTACTCAGTTACTAGAAAGCAGAATAAAAGAGCTGGCATATGCAAGTGTAAATAGAAATTTTCGGTTACTTTTCGTATAAGGATATCAGCTGAACACCATGCTACAATATTGCTTACAAAATCATATCAAAGCCCAATAAAAAGCAGTGATCTTTATTCTTTTTTTTAATATACAGATTTTGACAGCAAACCACCAGTCAACCTTACAGGCAGACTTTGTGAGCAGAGCAAGCGTGCAAACGGACCGTGAGTGCTGGAACACACATCTGATGGAGGCAGGAGGCCGTAGGACATTATCAGCAAGATAATATTGTCAGCGGCTGATGTAAATTGCAGGGCGACATAGTCAACAGACATGGCTGAGTGGCTGCAGTGTGTCGAGGCCGTGACACTGACAAATGGAATATTTTTGGAGGGCTTAATCGCTGGAAATGGGGTTCTGTCTGATGGTGACATGCACACCCCCGCTCCAATGGCCGCAAAAAAGAAAACTGATTGTCTGGGCCGCTCACTCAATCTCACCTCCTTCAACCTTGCACCTCCTCCCTTTCCAAACACACACACACACACACACACACACACAGATAACAATTGGTTTTTCCCTCGCTGTAAACAGAAGGAGGCCTGAAATGCAAAACCACATTCATTTGATTCATTAAATAGGGAAATTAAGAAGCTGCTCTGTTTATTCATTCCATTCCAGAGGAAAATTGTATTGCTCAGAGATGGCCTTTTCATAGCTCGGGGCACTTAATGGAGTGAAAATTAACCATTTTCTCTTAAAATCAATGATTTTTAATATAAAATAAATAAAATGTGAAATGGTAAAATACTTAAGTTTTCTCATGAGATCAGGGGTGTGTTTCCCAAAAGCATCGTTAGCCAACTAACATCATCGCAAGTTCCGAGGTTACTAACATAGTTCAGCGATTTCGTGTTTCCCAAAACCATAGTTCAAATGAACATTTGCAAACAGCATCGCAAACTTGTGTTTTCTCTCGAGCTGTGGTTAGAAGCATAGTTTCTTATTTTTATGACATGTGGACTTAATAAATCGTTATCTTGAGCAAAATAAGCAAGCTGACATTAAGTACAATGTATATCTTTTATTTATATACTGTATGCAAATGTCATTTACATATTTTAGTTTAAGAGATTTTAAGCACCATTTTTGTCATGCTCTAGTAGGCCTAAGAATGAGCTTATGATTGAATCTGGAAATGAAGCAAAATAACTGAGAAAAATGAGAATTAGTCCTCAGATGCCATGTCTGTAATTTATAGCAAAATATCTAGCATTAATTCGATCTCAAACTGATTAATTTAAAGAAGTTATTACTCCACCACCTGTGTGACATCATTCACCAACGTGGCTGAACGACATGTTTGCGACAATACGGTTTCGGGAAACAGTCGTGACTAGCTAGTTGATTTGTTCAACGATGCATCGTACTAGTGAAGCAGCGAGTTACGTTGTACTGGAAATGCACCCCTGGTTGGTTTGACTGCAATCCCACATTAATTTGTTATGATTTTTCATTAAAATTACTGCAGTAACTAACTTATAATTTTTATAAGGGATGCTCGAAGTCAAATTTGCTCTCAAATTAGAGAGTTTATTTCTTTATCTCAAGAGAACAGAGCTGATTAAGAGAATTTAGAATTGTTTTTTTTTTTTTGTTTTTTTATTATGAAATGGGTAAACTCTGGTCCACACTCCCATACAGTAGGTGGCGATAATGTACCTTAACGTTGGTGCCACCTGCCATAAAAAGAAAGAAATTTACTTAATGAGTACGCTAGTTTTCCAAATCTATTCAATGACTATTCACAATCTCTCAGTTCAGTGTTTTAACAACAATGTTTGAGTGTAATTATTTGATCAAGGTATAACATGCATTTTGGAAGCTCCGGCTTCACTTTATTTTCATGTTCAAACATGTTTTTCATGTTGAAGAGTACATCTCACAGTGGTGTGCTGAGCAACTGTCACTTGTGCCAGATTTGGGACATCTTCAGGATGAGGTAATGCACTTTAAAACTATTTAAAACTAGATATGGGATTGTTCAAATGAAAACTGAGATGAACCCTTTAAGCCCTGAATGCATTTTTAGAGTTGTTTTTTTCTGAGTGACACAAAAGTAAAGACTCATAACTCCAAAACTTTAGCAAAGAGAGTCAAAAGGTAGGTATCACCTGAAAATGTATTACATTTGAACATTCTCATGCTGAGAATATTTTTTTTTTTTCATATCTTTCTTATTTGACATGCAATAACTAAAGGTAATAAGGTAGGAGGACCATTCTTTTTTTGGTGAAGTTCCCCTACATGTGAGCTGCATCTGGTTCAAATTTTGTGGTGATAGCATAAAGTAATCATAAGTTACAGCATTTTGTTTAGCTCTTGACGCCTTGACCTCTGGCAGTACACTTTGGGCTTAAAGGGTTAATCAGAAAATCAATATTTTTACTCAGTCCTACTATATTTCTGCATCAAACAAATGGAATATTTTGCCTAGAATAATGAGTATATTTATTATTTAACATTGGCTGAAATGCTACTCATAATGCGTTTCACCAACTTTGTTCATAAATCTTGCGATGTGAAGTTATGGCTAGCAAGCGCTTTTGTGCTTTATTCTTCAGAGCACTATAACCACGAGCTGAAAATGAACACTTTTCATCTCAATGATGTCTGTGATTAGAAAAGTTGGGATTTTATGGTCTTATAGTTTCTTGTAATGATTTTGATAATAATAGCTTGTGGCCTTGTGGAGTGAATGTCGGTGTCTGGGGCCGAAATAAACCTCTCAGGTTGAGAAACAGGAGCTATGCTTTATTAGGCAGCTAAGGGCTGCCGTCTCATGCTGGACATGCAGGTTCTGTCTGATGGTGACATGCACACCCCCGCTCCAATGGCCGCAAAAAAGAAAACTGATTGTCTGGGCCGCTCACTCAATCTCACCTCCTTCAACCTTGCACCTCCTCCCTTTCCAAACACACACACACACACACACACACACACAGATAACAATTGGTTTTTCCCTCGCTGTAAACAGAAGGAGGCCTGAAATGCAAAACCACATTCATTTGATTCATTAAATAGGGAAATTAAGAAGCTGCTCTGTTTATTCATTCCATTCCAGAGGAAAATTGTATTGCTCAGAGATGGCCTTTTCATAGCTCGGGGCACTTAATGGAGTGAAAATTAACCATTTTCTCTTAAAATCAATGATTTTTAATATAAAATAAATAAAATGTGAAATGGTAAAATACTTAAGTTTTCTCATGAGATCAGGGGTGTGTTTCCCAAAAGCATCGTTAGCCAACTAACATCATCGCAAGTTCCGAGGTTACTAACATAGTTCAGCGATTTCGTGTTTCCCAAAACCATAGTTCAAATGAACATTTGCAAACAGCATCGCAAACTTGTGTTTTCTCTCGAGCTGTGGTTAGAAGCATAGTTTCTTATTTTTATGACATGTGGACTTAATAAATCGTTATCTTGAGCAAAATAAGCAAGCTGACATTAAGTACAATGTATATCTTTTATTTATATACTGTATGCAAATGTCATTTACATATTTTAGTTTAAGAGATTTTAAGCACCATTTTTGTCATGCTCTAGTAGGCCTAAGAATGAGCTTATGATTGAATCTGGAAATGAAGCAAAATAACTGAGAAAAATGAGAATTAGTCCTCAGATGCCATGTCTGTAATTTATAGCAAAATATCTAGCATTAATTCGATCTCAAACTGATTAATTTAAAGAAGTTATTACTCCACCACCTGTGTGACATCATTCACCAACGTGGCTGAACGACATGTTTGCGACAATACGGTTTCGGGAAACAGTCGTGACTAGCTAGTTGATTTGTTCAACGATGCATCGTACTAGTGAAGCAGCGAGTTACGTTGTACTGGAAATGCACCCCTGGTTGGTTTGACTGCAATCCCACATTAATTTGTTATGATTTTTCATTAAAATTACTGCAGTAACTAACTTATAATTTTTATAAGGGATGCTCGAAGTCAAATTTGCTCTCAAATTAGAGAGTTTATTTCTTTATCTCAAGAGAACAGAGCTGATTAAGAGAATTTAGAATTGTTTTTTTTTTTTTGTTTTTTTATTATGAAATGGGTAAACTCTGGTCCACACTCCCATACAGTAGGTGGCGATAATGTACCTTAACGTTGGTGCCACCTGCCATAAAAAGAAAGAAATTTACTTAATGAGTACGCTAGTTTTCCAAATCTATTCAATGACTATTCACAATCTCTCAGTTCAGTGTTTTAACAACAATGTTTGAGTGTAATTATTTGATCAAGGTATAACATGCATTTTGGAAGCTCCGGCTTCACTTTATTTTCATGTTCAAACATGTTTTTCATGTTGAAGAGTACATCTCACAGTGGTGTGCTGAGCAACTGTCACTTGTGCCAGATTTGGGACATCTTCAGGATGAGGTAATGCACTTTAAAACTATTTAAAACTAGATATGGGATTGTTCAAATGAAAACTGAGATGAACCCTTTAAGCCCTGAATGCATTTTTAGAGTTGTTTTTTTCTGAGTGACACAAAAGTAAAGACTCATAACTCCAAAACTTTAGCAAAGAGAGTCAAAAGGTAGGTATCACCTGAAAATGTATTACATTTGAACATTCTCATGCTGAGAATATTTTTTTTTTTTCATATCTTTCTTATTTGACATGCAATAACTAAAGGTAATAAGGTAGGAGGACCATTCTTTTTTTGGTGAAGTTCCCCTACATGTGAGCTGCATCTGGTTCAAATTTTGTGGTGATAGCATAAAGTAATCATAAGTTACAGCATTTTGTTTAGCTCTTGACGCCTTGACCTCTGGCAGTACACTTTGGGCTTAAAGGGTTAATCAGAAAATCAATATTTTTACTCAGTCCTACTATATTTCTGCATCAAACAAATGGAATATTTTGCCTAGAATAATGAGTATATTTATTATTTAACATTGGCTGAAATGCTACTCATAATGCGTTTCACCAACTTTGTTCATAAATCTTGCGATGTGAAGTTATGGCTAGCAAGCGCTTTTGTGCTTTATTCTTCAGAGCACTATAACCACGAGCTGAAAATGAACACTTTTCATCTCAATGATGTCTGTGATTAGAAAAGTTGGGATTTTATGGTCTTATAGTTTCTTGTAATGATTTTGATAATAATAGCTTGTGGCCTTGTGGAGTGAATGTCGGTGTCTGGGGCCGAAATAAACCTCTCAGGTTGAGAAACAGGAGCTATGCTTTATTAGGCAGCTAAGGGCTGCCGTCTCATGCTGGACATGCAGGTGGAGAGACATCCCCTTAACAGCGCTTCATCACTGTTGTTAACCGCTGAGAAAGAGGGAGACCGTCCCATGTCAGGCATGAATCACTTCCAAGTGCGCCTGACCCGCTCTCTGTGGATCAATGATAATTACCAGCGTGACATGAGTACAATTATTACTGTACAGGATCAGAGGCTGCAGGGGAATGCTGGGAGCTTGATAGAGCTTGAGTTATGGCTCTTGCAGGGTCTGCACAAGTCTTGCTCAAAAAGCCATTTTACACTCTTATATGACAGCTTACAGCAGGATATAAGCCTTAACGCTGGTTGGCCATGTAAAGCATGGCCTGTTTCACCTCTGCTTCTGTTCTCACATTTTGCTTGGTTTTTGAACAAAATAGTAATGAAAATTTACAGCCTGGGACAATAATTTACAGACAGTATGCCTTTCACTGAAACTTAAAGGTCCCGTTCTTCGTGATCCCATGTTTCAAACTTTAGTTAGTGTGTAATGTTGTTGTTAGAGTATAAATAAAATCTGTAAAATTTTAAAGCTCAAAGTTCAATGCCAAGCGAGATATTTTATTTAACAGAAGTCGCCTACATCGAACGGCCAGTTTGGACTACATCCCTCTACTTCCTTCTTTAATGACGTCACTAAAGCAGTTTTTTGACTAACCTCCGCCCACAGGAATACACAAGAGTTGCGTTTGTAGAGTGTGTTTGTCGCCATGTCGTCGAAACGCTGTTATTTACATCCCGCAGTCCAATCACCGGGTCTGATTCCGGCTCAAATTGATAGGGTAAAATTAAAGACATGTTTACAATAACACTGAGTGCGTGCATCTCCACGTTATGGTAAGAGGCGTGACCTTTCCGGGCACGGTGCGCTCAGAGCTGTCGAATCACAACACAGGAACCGCTGGCACAATCAGAACTCGTTACGTATTTCTGAAGGAGGGACTTCATAGAACAAGGAAGTCATCAGCCTGTTTTTATGACAGTGGAAACAGCGGCATACAGATAAGTAAATTATGTGAAAAATACTGTTTTTTTTTACACGCGAAACATGAGCACATGTTATATTGCACACTATAAACACAATCAAAGCTTCAAAAAAACACGAAAAACGGGACCTTTAAGTTGCAAAAGCTCAGAAAAGCATATTTCTCAGAGTGTTTGGCATGGTAATGGATATGACAATGTTGATATATTTAGTCTTGGAGGAATATATCTGCTACACTGCTACCGCTGCAGAGTAAGTACGGGACTTACTACTGTCAATACATACATGACACACTGCTGTGTAAGGAAAAACAAGTAAGACATGCTGCTGCTGTACAATATAGCGTACATGAATTACCCGTAGCAGATTACAGGTGGAGCTGGGGAAGGTGGAGGGTTTCTGAAAGCGTGCTGCAACTGTTACAGCAAATGCTGACCAAGTATTTGAAAGCTGAGCAGCAAGCTCATTGGCTACTGATACAGCAGGAATCAATCAGCTGTGTCCTTTAGAGAACTGCAAGAAGGTTGAGTTAAGGCCCTATCACTCAGCCTGCGCCATCGAGGATTTCATGACAGAACTTTGTAGGTATAGATAGATAGATCATTCTAATTCAAATAAATGCTGTTCTTGTTTTAACTTTCTAATCAATCAAACTATCCTGAGATAATAATAAATGTTTGTTGAGCAGCAAATCAACAAATTAGAATGATTTCTGAAGGATCATGTGACACTGAAGACTGGAATAATAATGCTGAAAATTTAGCTTTGCATCACAAGAATAAATTACATTTTGAAATATATTACAATATAAAACAGTTACTTTGAAGTGTAATAATATTTCACACTATTACTGTTTTTACTGTATTTTTTTATCAAATAAATGCAGACTATATATATATATATATATATATATATATATATATATATATATATATAATAGTTGGTGTTTGTTGGGGCAGCGTGAAATGGCAGTAAAAAAATGTTTAAATTGTAAGGGTCAGAGAAAAGGCTGAAAAATGATAATGAAAAACTAATCTGAAACTGTTTTAGGTGCAAAAAACTTCGTCCACTTTGTAAGTGGACCTAAAAAAAAAAAGCTAAATAATAATAAAAAAGGTATGAAATGACCCCTTAATGCACCTGCTTGATAAGTACAGCACCTCTCATATAGCTACGCACACACACTCTCACATCCTCTTATCCCAGTATTTTCACGCCATGTTTGGCAGCTCTCGTCTTCCCTTTGATTCCGTAAGACTGCTTTCCTGGCAGTTTGCGTGTGTGCGTGTGTGTTTTCAAGGATCCAGTCGTACCTGTAATCATAATCTACGACAGGAAACTTCAGAGAATCAATTAGTCCAACCCTCATCCTGCGAGCGAAGACGATTCCCCCCGACTTGAGCCGCAAACACCTTCTATCACGAGTCATTTTGCCTCCCTAACACCCGACTTCTCTTCCCTGAGCCCGGATAGGTTTGACTCTAAGCCTCTAAAAAGTTGACAACCCAAAAGCGCTTTTCCCCCTCTTGCTCTAGCCGCAGCCCTTCTCCCCTTTCAGCCTGTCGCGAAAGAAAGCTGGATTTGTTTTCCTGCGCCACCGATAGCAGAGCCCGTTATGGCATTTCATCCCCAATTAAATAAACAGTCTTTTAGAGTTGTCTAAATAGGCGAGTCTGCGGGGGAAGCCGGTGGCTCTACACTTTCCTTTGTCCCACGGAAAATGAGCCTCTGAAGAGAATTCATTGTGACCCTGTTGTTTTTAAACGTGGCCGCATCGCACAAAAGGAAACGTAAACCTGGCTCGCTCCTCTCGGCTAAAGTGGCTCCTCGGCTGGAACAAACACCTCATTCAGGGGTCAAATTTAATCCACCCCGCCTCAAGCTTTTGTATTCAGATTAGAGACTAAGGAGGATTTGCAGCAGCTCGAAGCCTCTTGTTAAAAGGCTGTGTTCCCCACTTAACTTGCAATTTACCTGTCACTTAAGCCCTGAGTGGAGATGGAGCTCACCTCTTCGGGAGAGGTTCAAGCCTTTCTCCTTTTCTCTCAATAAGTGCTTTCTCAAATGCTTACTGTACCGAGAGAGGCAGCGACAGATTAGAAGAATCAAAACCAACCGGCTGTTTGGATAAGTAAGAAAGCATGTACACCTGAATAAGAAAACGAGAAATAAAACACAGACTTTTGAGGCGAGCGAATAACATTTTTACGTTCTGACAAAGGATATAAATCCGCATGACAACACTGCAGTAACAAAGCACTTTCGATAATGCACTTTTGTAATGATTAGCTCCGCTAACTGTTTAACTACTCTCGGTTTATGTGTGTGTGGTCTATTGCATGCTGTTTTTGGTGTTCAGTTTTTGTAAGTTACAAGGTACAACAGTGATAAAGTTCCTACTCACAGAACATACGCTTTTTTCGTTTGTGTATGATGATCAAAATGCATTTCTGTTTACTGAATATTGATGTGGCGACGCAATTTGTCCAAAGAAGGTTGTTTAAAACTCATGTAAATAGGCCACTACAGGGGTCTTGTAGTTCACACTGTGGGTAAATGGCTCCACAGCATGAGGTAAATGGCCCCTGGAGGAGATATAGTGATATAGTGTAGATAGGTCTATAAGGGCAATAATTTTGGAAAGCAAGACATTTTGACACAGCAAGATACTTTTAAAAGATACATTTAAAGTAAATACAAGATTTTGTATGTTTTTGAAAGAGGTTGCTTATGCTCGCAAAAGCTGCATTTACAGTAAAAACAATAATATTGTGAAATATTTGTGCCGTCACCATAAACCTATCTCACTTTTTGTCTAATCATAAGGGAAATATATTTTATTTCTATTTACAAAACACATTATGCTTTTACATTAGCTCAAACTAGTCAAGCAGCTCAAATGGAGAAATCAAACCAAAAATGAATGAAACATGACTCTGTTATGAGACCGTATGGTTTGTTCCATATGCTGCCATCATCCTCAACATTAGACGGGCCACAGTTAATCAGACCCTATTTTGATTTTTAATGGGAAGAAGAAGAAGAAGAAAGAAGTGGGGCGTGAAGCTTTTCCATCTGAGAGAAATCTCTATGAGGAATCACTGTATTTATAAATATGGATTATTATCGAGGAATTCAAAATGTGCTTTTTGCCTTCTGGATGGTGAAGCTGAAAGGTTTGTGGACTTTTTGAGTGTGTGTGTGTGTGTGTGTGTGTGTGTGTGTGTGTGTGTGTGTGTGTGTGTCCATGTGTTTGC
This sequence comes from Megalobrama amblycephala, assembly GCF_018812025.1. Lineage (NCBI taxonomy): Eukaryota > Metazoa > Chordata > Actinopteri > Cypriniformes > Xenocyprididae > Megalobrama > Megalobrama amblycephala. The sequence continues at coordinate 25,036,520 of NC_063051.1, forward strand.
ATATGTGTGCGGATACTCTCTCCACCCGTCTGGAGTCCCTTGGCTCCTCAGCGTTGTTCTCCATGAAATGATTTTGTAAATGCAGAAGGCCCTAAGGCCACAGAAGCCCAGGTCTCTTTCAGGACTGGATAATTGACTCTTTTTCCTTGATAATTCATAGCTTGCATATGCCAACTGATACATCAGCAAGAGAGCCTGTGGCCCCTCTTGCATCACCCCTGAGACCCTCGAGGAGATCGAGGCAACAGACAGTGAGAAATGAGCATTTATGGCTGTATGAATGAGTTACAGCCACAAAACATCTTGATCGGTACCTGTTGTCATCTTGTGTCTACAATATTACTAATTCGCTACTTAAAACAAGGAGGGGGAGGGACTGAGGGGGGAAATGAATCCACCAATTGGCTGATAGCATATGATGTCTGTTTTTTGTTGGTAGGCCTATTTTAATACATTCATTAAAAAAAAACGGCAGTTCCTCCACCAGTCTTTAATTTTGCCCTTTTCAGGAATGCGATTGACATTGTCATAAGAAGAAAAAGATGTTACTTATTTTTTTTAATAGGCATGCCAGATCTTCTAGTTTTCTGTATGGATTCATTTGTGAGCTCATTGTGATAGAAAGTGAATTCTTGTCTTTTTCTTTGTTGAAACTGAGTCTAAAATAGAGAAAGAAGGTAACTGAATTAAACTTAACATCACATTTGTCTACAATGCGACTTTTTGAATGCTTTGAACTTGTATCCATTTGAGTTTTCTGCAATCTAATAAAAATGTTGCATCTGTATGTCATTTCATATTAAAAATAACTTTTTTTAATAATCCTTAAAATATTTTGTAGATTTATTTGAGCATAATTCTAATGTTTGTTAAATCAGACAATCTCCACATCCAGAGATTATTCTCACACATTACTATGAAACCAGATTTCAATCACTTGACTGAAACAGATGGTAATATATTTTGTCTTAAACTTCACAAGTTCATGAGGCATAAATGACAGACTTTCTTATTCCATTATTTCTTGTTTCACATAGAAATACAGGCATTGGTTTGGAAAGATGTGTCTAAATGCAAATATGTCAGGTAGAATGCTGGGAATCAGACATTTGGGAGTTTGGAAACAAATGCATTACAGCCTTGCGACTCTGCAATAGCTTCAGTGCTTTCACACAAAACAGACGCATTCACTGTCCTTGAGGTATTTATTATTATTGTGAAACTTTGTTTTGATCATATATTTTTTTGTAATTGTAAAGAAGTATATATTTGTATATACCTATTATATATTATATACCTATATATATAGGCCTATTTGTATTTGTGTGTAGGCTATACGCTATAGCACACCCGTGAATAAAAGAAAATAATAATAAATGTGAAAACACATGGTTCTGCTACCCTCTGCTGGCACGTAAGCATACAAACATACAGGATCATTGCACCTTCATGATTCAGCCTTCATAAGATATTCACTTTACCTCGATATTAATGTTTTGCTCTAAAAAAGATTGTTTTTCTCAGAGGAACCACCATTTCATCATTTCACAATGTAGGTTCACAAGCAAAATAAAATCTAATAACCGAGGAATATTTCCCATGCTATTTTGTTTTAGGCCTAGGGCCTATAGCTGGCCTAAATGAACAGAAATAATCATTTTAATTTAGATAGGCTAAACATTTCTATACAACACAACATATGTATAGGCCTACAGCCAATACAAAGTAGCCTATATGAATATCAATATTTATCCACATTTATTTTATTAAAACATTTAGCCCTATATGAAAAATGAGTGGCGACACGTCTAAATGAACCATTGAATCAGATAAATTGAAACAGAGAGTTTGAATTGATTCACCTAAAATGATTCGAATTTACTAACTCTGCTCTGCTGCCGTTTGTGCTGCTGCATTTTAATACGAGACGCCTTTAAAACATGTCTGTCTTAATGCTTTCATAAAGCTACGTTGTCTGAGAAAAGGTAGGATGAAGGATGCAGTTACACACTAATTTGTACAATTAGTTCACGATATGAATCGTGAATGTTCTGTTGGCCTGCATTAAAGGTGCTAAAGAGGATGTTTTGTTTTATACAGTTTTGCAATATTACTTTAAACTGTCTTTACTAACTGATAAAAGACTATTTATTAGGTGCACTGAAAGTAATAATATTAACATGCATCATCTGTGCACGAGGTAGGGCCTTAAAAACATCAGCCAACCGTTTACGCGATCATCGCGTAAACGATTGGCCCTCTGGCTTGTCAATCATTGCCATTACGTTCCATGTGAGAGACGTGCGCGGATTGGCCCTCTGCGCGCTCCAGTAACTTTCCACACTCTACAGGCGCCGCATGCAATGTTTTTTTCAGGAGACAGGAGTAACAACTGAAATCACCAATGAAATCTAACAACAACCGGCTCATAAATTTAGTTTCTAAATGCTCGAATCATGACAAAAAAAAACTATTTTTCAGGCTGGATCAAGCTAATGCGCATGCGCAGACCTAAATGCGCGTCTCTTCGGACGCGCGCGTCTGACTGTTTCTATAGAAACCGGTGATTCTAACGGCCGCTGAAGTGACGCGATGACTTTACCAGTCGGCGATTCATAAAAGATGAATCATTGTCTGGCCATCTGGAATTTTGGTATGGAGATAAAGGTTATAATTATATATTTTTTGTAGTATTCCACCACATCGTGTATGTATATTAGCACCATTTGTTGTTTTCTTGTGGTGTGAGATAGAGCGTTAGGACCCGGAAGCGCTGCCGCGTGACGTCAGACTTAACAACCGAATAGTCTTTGGTCAGACATAATGAATCCACTAACAGGACACAGCGAATGCTGGTGGTAAACAAACACCCGTGTTCCAATACTCGTGCACAAAATGAGCTGTGAAGGAGGGGGGGTTGTTCTTAGCTTGCGCTCATTTCAAAAACTCACTAATCGGTCTTTGTCAGACACGTGATTTTGTTGTGTGTGACGTCACCGCGGCGCCATATTTGTGGTATCCCTGCTGACTGTGAGAATGAAAGAGATTACGCGAGTTGAGATAACAAGCAAATAACTCGCAAAAATGAAGAAGCACAAGAAAAAAGTTAAAATGTCATATCGCGATAAACTCACCAAAGATGCCAGAGACCGTTATTTGGAGAAATTTTCATCCATTCATAACATAGATCAGTACGAACTGACTGCAGTAAGTTGGAGTGCTGCTGACCCCGCATTGCTACCTAAATCATCATACTTAAATATTGTAAACTATCTTGTTTATGGTATAAACGCATATACTAGTGAACAATTTAAAAACTATAAATATCTCGAAACCCACAACATTTCACTAATGGCTGGGTGCAGGATTTATTTATATTCTGAAGGAAGGACTGCGATAACACAGTAGTAAACGATAATGATGATGATGTCGTGTTAACTGTATATCATAAGTGCCTGATTAAGGATGGTTTAGTGTTGTGATCAGGAAGAATTTTGAACTAATACTACCCCTTTTTTCATGCATTTTTTTCTTTATTGCATTAAGTACATAAACCAATGTATAACACAATAAACATTGTTCCAATAAACAAGGCATCATCAGAGATGTATGTAGAATTTAATAGTGTATTTTATTATAGTACATTCTGATATAGTATACCTTTTAGAGCCAAAATAATTTGTAAATTATTGTCCTCCATCTACCTCTGTGCTGTCTGGGTCAATGACATTATGGGTCTTTTTTTTTTTCAAAAGGCCTTAATAATAATAAAAACAAAGATATGTCGTGCAAGTTAAATATCTGGTTTACAGATTGTGTATATTAGTAATTATCCTGTTAATACTATAAGTGCATATACCTGTGAACTCATAAAATAAATCTACAAATCACCATGAAAATTTAATTATACATGCTTTATTGTTCATGCAAGACTGGATAAAGCATCAGCACATTTTTACACTACAATTCTACAAAAGATTCAAACATGCGTTGTCAGATTGGATGGTTTCTCTGTGAAAATCTCAAAACAGTCAATAATCTCTGCTACTCTGTATTTAAACAAAGGAGACATATTTCTGTGCAAATCATCTCTGTCTGCCCATACAGCTGAAAGCTTCAGGTTTGCATATAGATATGACACATATGAAACAACAGTTTCATTGAATGTTCTGTATACTGTCTCAGGGGAAACATGAGAAGTGTTGTGTAGGCAGATCAAATCTGAGGTACATTAAGGTTCACAGAAGCATTTGAAATTTGTATTTGTTGCGTCTGGAATCAGAGGCACCAAAAAAAAAAAATTGTAATAACGCCATAAAGGTTCCCAGGTTTGGCAGACACGTATAGTACATTAACATCATCATCTCCAAAACAAACATCAGACATCCTGTACATATCAAGTCGGTTTACTTCTGCACATGCAGATCACCATCTCCTCCAGCCTCCTGCATCTTCTCAGTGTGAAGATGATCACTTTCTCCAGCCTGATGGACCATAGTGTCAGCTGACTGACTTGGGTAAAGTTGGTTTTATATTCGCACATTCGGACATCCGTATTCAATAGCCTTGTTAATCACACTACATTGGACATTCAGTGGACATTCACAAGTAAATATGCCATTAAACAATACTTGCCTATTTTGATCGACTGTGAAAAATGTTGTAAGTTGACAATCGTCGGTTGTCAATATCACGTCGCTGCTTAAAATTCGCAAACGTTAATTTATTGCATATTTATTGGAAAGTCTGAATTTATCAGAAGTCTGAATGTGCGAATATAAAACCAACTTTACCCAAGTAGCTGACTGCATTGTTTTTCCTTACTTAGTGTCTGTGTGTGCATCTCAATCAGCTCTGAGCTCTCCTGATCAGTTCCCTAACTACTGAACTAGGGAGCTGATTGAGACACAGCCTGTGTTTAATGCTGATGTGGCCTTAATGTAGGGAGGGATGGTGTCCAGTTGGGGTCAGTCTCCATAATCTTTAAGCAGGCTGATCTGCAATGAAATCAGAAGGTTTTTAGCTACGTAACATAAGACCACAGCTGTAAAAAGTAGTCAGAAAATTAGAATCAGCATATGGATATAGAGCAAAAATGTTGTACCTTAAGTATATAAAATAAAAATGCCTTAGCAAAATTAAGAATAAATTTTTTTTTTAGGCCTAGACATATTCAAGTAAAGGGATTCAGTTTAAATTGACTATTGTTTCATAGCACATACCATCCAAAAGCGTTGCTATAACGTTTGCTACTTTAGAAAACAGAAATCTCTAACTCACCTTTGTGAAAATGTAGAGAGCAAGCATACGTGAATGGAGATATCTTGACGAAAGTGATGTTTTGCGTCTCACCGCGGCATCCCATGCTATCCGGCGCCTCTGTTACTGCCTCTACATACTCTCCGTACAGCCTTTTTTTCAAGTAGGAAACCGACTAAATCTAATCTCGTAGTAAAGTTTTTGACATTTTCTATCGTGGGACATATTATTGCAGCTTTTCACACAACAAAAGTGTGCCATTTTTACAATGAAAAGAAGCCAAAGAAGAAACAACTCTGCACCGATACAGAGATTGTTTGGATACCTCACAAATGGCGGCGACGCCCATAATGCACTTCGGTTTTCACGAGCGTGACGTCACCTGACAAAGACCGATAGTCTTTTGGTTTCTCAGTCGACGAAAAGATCCTCTGTATCACTTTTAACCCAGCTCTAATAACAACAACAAACAATAGTGTTTCATCAACTTTGGCACCACCAAGCAGTAAAATATGAAAATTATAAAAAATATGTATTAAACTGGCCATTAAAACAAAGAGTGAAATAAATCTAAACAATTTCAATTTATTGTGTGAATTTTTTGACAACAGTGATAAGTGAGGACCAAACCAACCAAACCAAAATGCATTTTTTCAAATACTATGCAAAAATGTGAAAATATTTAATTGTATATATTCAGGATACATAAAATGCTGGCTATGAAGTTTTCCATTTTATTCTAAAAATTTGGAAAGGTTTTTTATTTAACAGAATACTGAGTAACTCAATTTGAAGTGTTGTGAAAAATTCTCACATGATGCATGCATGTCCATTGCTAGTAGACAAACTAGTAAGAGTGTGAGCACTAAGTTTATTTTCTGTACCAAAAGTTGACACAAGACACCAGGGGCCTGTACCATGATGGTAGTTGAAAACTCAAACTCAGGGTTATAGGATTTGTTTTGAGTTGACAAAACCAAACAACTACAATCCAGCTTTGTTGGTACCATGATGCTTATCATCAACTTTCTTTGTCAACTCAGGCTTTGATCCTGAGTCTGTAGAGTGCGTGCACATGAATGAGTGACATCAGTGGTGAACAGCCAATCACATGCCTTGCAACAGAGAGAAACTATGATTCACTTCTCGGGAAAGAGCCAGCGTGATTCAAAACTCTATTGCTGAAGGTTAAGAGATTGAAGAAAATGGAGTATTTAAACTCATTTATACTGACAAAAATACTTGTCCATGAAAGAGGACAGATAAAAGAAAGCGGCTTGCTCTATCAGTGCGAGTAAAACTTGTGAAGTTAGTTTATATAGTTGATAATAGTGATAGAGACTCAAACATGTAAGCTCACTTCATATTTAAAGTTTATTTACAAGCTTATTTATATTACATATGATCTGTATATATTAATATTCATTAAAACTAAATGCTTAATAATAACTGCTAAACTAAATTCGCTTGTGTGTAATGAATTAATAATAATATATCATATAATTATATAAATCATATATAAATCATAAAATAATTCTAAGTAATTATCATTAAAGCTAGACAATTGACAATTTTATTGTTTTGTTTTTTTGTTTTGTTTTTTTGTTTTTTGCTATAGTGACCTTTAATTTGGAGGAAGATAAACTGGGGAAGTGACTTTTATTGCGTTGGATTTATTGTGAAAAAGTATATAATACTTTTATTGCGTGTCAGTGTCACTTTGCTCACATCTGATTGGCCCAATTTCGGTTTGAGATCTCTAAACAAGAACATAACCTGCCCCGGAACAGGTTAGCTGTGGAGCGTAAGTTACTTTGGTGATGAACACCAATAAAAGCCAAGTCACTTTCATGGTACCTAAAACCCAGGATTGGCGCAAACTAATCTGAAATTTACCTGGCTAGCCAGCTAACCCATCTTCATTGTACAGGCCCCAGGTGTCAAATGTAGTTACATCACATTAAATTATCAGATGTCTCTGAAAAAAAATAAGTGTCTTTTAAACATTGTTTATATGTTGCCCTCAGCTCCTATTCTCAGACTTTCACATATCATTCATCTAAATCCAGTCTGACACAGAAAGTTACTCCCATTTGTTTGTCATTAGTTCGAAACTATACAGACATGATTTTTGGACTCACTTAGGCCTGGTCTATGTCTATGGTCTTCTTTTCACATAATCATGATGATTTGGCTTGCTCTAGTTTTATAATAGGTTTGATGGATTTAGGGTCCTAATATAAACAGTAAAGTTGCTTATGGCAGGAAAGCGATCACCTGTGGATCCTCAGGCTGAATACACACGTGGCATTGACTGGATTTTTAGACATCTCATAAATAGTATGTGTCTAGTTTATTGAGATGTCTCATTTACTTGTCCTCTAGGCCAGTGGTTCTCAAACTTTTTAGCGTGGAGTACCCCCTGAAGGGATTCCCATCCTTCTGCGTACCCCCTCTCTTCCACTTCGACTGCAGTCACACCTTTTCCATTAAGAGATAATATTTGCCCCCTAAATTGATTTTCCAGTGCATATTTTTACGTTTATGAATAACTTTATAAAATAAATAATGTTTTAAATAAAAAATGTTTAATAGAGAAATATGCAATGATGGTAAAACGAAGTGATACTTTTAAATATTAAACTAAAACTGCCAGTAGGTGGCAGCAAGTCACTATTTTTATTAGTGAGTCATAGAGTCATTCATTCTGTAACGAAGCAATTGGCTGTGAATGAATCATTGAATCATTGACTCTCACGATTCGTTCAAAGCCGCATTCGTGTGTTGTAGTTCTGCTCTGGTTTTCGTTAGAAATATTTTTTCGTTGCAAAATAGATTAAATACTGACAGTACTTTGTTTAAAATGTACGTTTTGTCTTTTGACCTGTTGTAATGCACGTTTGCAGTCATGTGGATATTTGGGTACAATTGCATTCTTCCTCGTTATCAACATTAAATACAAGAACTCACACAAGGTATGTTTTTGTATCGAAGAAAGTTTGAGTCTTAAATTGATATAAATCCACTATCTGTGTCTATTTGTTCTTCATGCGAGTGCTAAATCCCCACTTTTACAAAGGTGCATTGTCGCGCGATTTAAGGCAGCAGAATCTGCACGCAATCTATCATATATTATGCATGCTGCTTGTGTGGATGCAGTCATTTTAGACTGCAAAACATGCGGTAATTTGATTAAAGGTCCCGTTCTTTGTGATCCCATGTTTCAAACTTTAGTTAGTGTGTAATGTTGTTGTTAGAGTATAAATAAAATCTGTAAAATTTTAAAGCTCAAAGTTCAATGCGAAGCGAGATATTTTATTTAACAGAAGTCGCCTACATCGAACGGACAGTTTGGACTACATCCCTCTACTTCCTTCTTTAATGACGTCACTAAAACTGTTTTTTGACTAACCTCCGCCCACAGGAATACACAAGAGTTGCGTTTGTAGAGTGTGTTTGTCGCCATGTCGTCGAAACGCTGTTATTTTCATCCCGCAGTCCAATCACCGGGTCTGATTCCAGATCAAATTGAAAGGGTAAAATTAAAGACATGTTTACAATAACACTGAGCGCGTGCATCTCCCCGTTATGGTAAGAGGCGTGACCTTTCCGGGCAAGGAGCGCTAAACTGCTGTCGAATCACAACACAGGAACCGCTGGCACAATCAGAACTCGTTACGTATTTCTGAAGGAGGGACTTCATAGAACAAGGAAGTCATCAGCCCGTTTTTATGACAGTGGAAACAGCGGTATACAGATAAGTAAATTATGTGAAAAATACTGTGTTTTTTTACACGCGAAACATGAACACATGTTATATTGCACACTATAAACACAATCAAAGCTTAAAAAAAACACGAAAAACGGGACCTTTAAATGTAATGGATTTACGGCATTTTGTCAGTTAGAAATACATGCTTTTAATATTATTTTAAGGTATGGTAGAGTTAAATTAACTACTCCGCATTTTGTTCGCGTACCCCAGTTTGAGAAACACTGCTCTAGGCTATAGCTACTGTAAGTTTCTGAATCAAGTGAGTCATCAATTTTTTTTTCCTGAGCTGCAAGTAATATTTGGCTTTTTTCCAGTTTAGTGGAAAATTTACTTTTCAAATTGGGTCATTCCATGTCAAATAAATCAAATTTTGGAAACTTCCCTGGCTCAAATTTTTAATTTTGTTAATATTTTTATAGCAATTCACTATTTTGTAGAGGGGCGTCAAAATGACTTTAAAAAGCCAAATTACAGGGGGGTAAAAATGACTTTAAAAAGATGGCAGCATCATTATTTTATTTTTACACAGAGATTGGCAGGTCTATTAGTTAAATCTGTTGACTTTAGCAATCTTTGTTGCATTATATGCCAACGGTGACAGTTCAAAAATGGGGAAAAGCACTTCTTGTGTTTTTTGCCTCAAGTTTACATGCCTGTAACTCAAGAAGTAGTAAAGATATCTTACCCAATTTTAAAGTATGACCCAATTTGACACATATTTACCCAATTTGGAAGTAATTTTACATCTATGACATAATATTTTGGCTTTCTTCTTCATTTATGTATTTCTTTCACCAGAAAAAGATGGGGACCTTTGGTTGAGTTGACACGGAATGACCCAATTACTCTACACAACATTGTTTCAACTAGATTATTTTTTATTAATGTTAAAGTTAATTAATAGTAATTATGATCATATTAATAATTTAAAATAATTGTATAACTTCACAGTGTTATGTGTTATGCTACACACCTTTATAGAGATTTAATAAATTCTGCATCATTTAAACAAACTCCTATATATACTAATATATATGAGATTAACCTGACTGACTTTATTCAGGTGTTTCTGACTTCACTCTGTGTCAGAGGCCGTAAAGATGTCCGGTGAGTATGATGATGGATGTTCAGCTTTCTGGGAACCAAATGAAACACAGATGAAGTGCAGGTGAACAGTATCATGATGTATTTTATGCTGGGTGAAATTTTTGGCAAAGAGATTTAGCTTTCAATCTTGTAATGCTAGCTATAATGCAATTTCAACTGGTGAAAATAACAATTAGTTATATCTGCAATTTACTAGTCATGATTACATTTTCACTAATAAGAATAGCATTTTTTCGAATCAAGATTGATTTCTGACTAGTGATCATGATTCAAATTAATAGAAAAAAACTAAAATGCCGTTTACTACATTTAAAAAACATTGGGAGTCAGTGGAGACCAATGAATAGTAAAAATTCAATTATGCTTGTATGGGCTTGGAATTTTTTTAGTAGGCTTGTCAAAATTGAATTATGGATAAAAATACTGACTTTTACCACTACTTTTACTACTAATACTAAATTACTAAAGTGTAATAATAGTTTAAAAGATCTCTGAAATTGCAGTTTTTACTAGTCATAATTGGATTACAACTTGTACTGTTGGGGAGTGCAAAAGCTAAAACTGAGAAATGGACCAAAGTTTAGACATTTACAGTGATCATAGTATATGTTGCTTCTCTTTTGAAGCAGGACAATAACATATGGTATGCTATATGTTTTTGTGATATATATATGCGAGGAAAATTATGTACAGATATTCTGCATGTATTGATAGTTTGGTATTCTACACCATGTATTGACACATTTCTTGGAGGCCCACAATTCTTGGAGAACATCTTTGAGAACGGTGTTATTCTGATTCTTTTCAGCTATTTTCACTTTAAGCCCTGTTGTCATCATTGCCACAAAACAGAATTTATGTTTCTGCTCAAATTCAAAATGTTTTATTGTTTTATTACTGCCTGGCATGCTTTGAACACCACATGCTTTGATGTTTCAGCTTCATTTTAGTGCTGTACAGTGGTGTTTCCACACAGCATGCTGACATACATGGCATGTAGCTGTATATCACAAAAGGTCAGGACGTTAACAATCCCTGCTGGAGATTTCCCATGAATCCTTTAAGCATTTTAAAGACCATTGATGTGTTTTTTTAATTTAAAGTTATTACATACAAAATCATAAAGAGCTTCGCATGATTTCAAGATTTCTTTTGTACATTTAAAAGAAAGTATCCTCATAGCTAGTTTAATTAGTAGTGGATCAGTAGTTAATGTATGTTTTAATATACATGAGTCATTTGTTATACATTACAATATATTATTCATAAATGAAATTGATTTTGAACTCCAACATGCTTTGAAAAAAAAAAATGAAAACAGTTTTTGTCATATTAATGAACAGCCATGCATCTTATAATAATATAGCAGTATGTAAAAATGGGTGGGTTCATGGGAGGAGCTCTGGATATTAGTGTTCCTCTGGATGGCAGCAGATGCTTTACATGAATGGAGTTGATGCACATTATTACAGTTCTTCTCTTATACAGCAAATCCATGCACTCTTCACACATATCCATTGATTCTCAGTCATTTCATATGGCATCTTTTTATTGCATGTGGATCTCTCACACAGAAGAGGCTGTGAAGTCTGTCATACGTTTCTGATCTTCATTTTTCAGGTTGGACTCAAGCTGGTACTGTACTGAAATAAGAGCTGCTTTACACAGTAAGTGCACATTTTGCTTGCATTAGTAGTTTAGTTTATGATACTGTTATGTTTGAAGAGTTCAGTAAAGTTAGTTAAAATCATGAGAATCATGAGAAAATAACTTCTTTGCTATTCTACTTTTTCGATCCTACACAAGGTAATGTGGCAATATAATGTTAATACAATGTTTTGGGTATTTAGAGTGAAAAATAAATAAACAGCTGCTGATTTCAAACTTTGAATGTGGCAATGCGTGTGCATTGTGCGTTATCCATCCTTAATATTGTGTGGGCATCTGTCTCTCTGCTACTGTAGTGATGAAGCTGCTGTGTGCAAGTTGGCTGGTTTTGCTGTTGGGAGTTCAGCTTGTTTTCGCTCAGCTGGAGGATCTTGATGATGATGCTGATGATGATGATGTAGAAAACAAGAGAAATGGAAGAAACAAAAATAAACCAATCACCTCAAATGTCATCCCAAAAAACAACGGTAAATATTATTTGCCGTTCAACTCAGCAAACAGCAAGTACATAGTGAGCAGGTGGCTTACAAATACTGTATTTACTTTCTTATTAAAAACTCTTGTTTTCAACTAAGCACAAGTATATGTTTGCAGGTGGTATGAGATAGTCGAGAGAGATTTCATTCATGCATCTGTCATGCAGGGTGTGGTCCTCAACTTTGACGTGAAATATTTTGATTGAGTATGATTTTTTAACAAATGAAACTGATTTAAATACTTCTCAAGACTTAATTACTTCTCATTGAGTATGATTTTTTTTAAACCAATGAAATTGGTTTAAAAAAAAAATACTTAGTCCTACGGTCTGCTCTGCTCACTGTCCTGGGGCAAATTTTCATCTTTGTCATGTTACTTTTTCTTCATAAATGTGATTTACTGTAGACTGGGGCCATTGCAGATAGATTACATTTACTTTTACCATTACATTTGTTTTTGGCAGACACTTTATGGTATTTATGTAATACCTAAGGAGTTATCAGATGATTCTAGTCAAATAGGAGTCACTGGCTGTCCTTTAGTGTCAGAACACATTACATTGTATGCAGTCATTTTTTTCACTTTGTTATTCCAAGTTTTAGATATTTTGGTATTTAAAATAAGCAAAAATACAATGTTGCCTAGCTGAAATAAAATAGGTTAAAGTTTTGTTTTTCTATTTCAGTTAATGTTTATTAGCAATTTTAGTTTTGGTTGGCTAACTATAATAACCCTAGTATGCTTTTGTTATTTTTTCTGTGGGCCACAACAAGATTTTTTGAAGAATCTTCACACAACTCTTTTTCAAATTCAATAAAAGTCCATATTTACAGCTGTCAAGCTCCAAATAAAGACAAAAAACACCATAAACCCAAATAAAATGTCAGAAGTCATGTTTGACGTCAATGATATTTGCTCTCAAGACACGCAAAAAACAAAGATGTTTGAAAAAGGTCTTTTTGTCCAATCTGAAATTGTCAAAATAACATGCTTTTGAATTTACAGTGCTCAGCGTAAATGAGTACACCCCCTTTGAAAAGTAAAATTTTAAACAATATCTCAATGAACACAAAAACAATTTCCAAAATGTTGACAAGACTAAGTTTTATATAACATCTGTTTAATTTATAACATGAAAGTAAGATTAATAATATAACTTAGAAAACAACATTTTCAGTTTTACTCAAATTAGGGTGATGCAAAAATGAGTACACCCCACTGAAAGTCTCTGGAGCAAAGCTAAATTTTAGACTACAAATGTCTAATTTAACAAGAATTCAACCACAGGTGAGTCTAATTATTCATTACACAGGTGTCCAGCAGACAGTTGACTATAAAAGGATGTTAAAACCCTTTCCCATTTCATACTATCAGAAATGGCACCACATGGAAGAGAAATGTCACAAGATCTGAGAAAGAAAATAATTTTTTACACCAGAAAGGTGAAGGCTACAAGAAGATCAGCAAAGCTTTACTTATCAGCCAGAATACTGTAGCAAAAGTGGTACAAAAATTTTAAAAAAGATGGAACTGCAACCATCTCACTGAGACGTCCAGGTCGTCTATGGAAGTTAACACCTCGACAGGAGCGTCTTCTGATGAGAAGGGTGGATGAAAATCGGCATGCAAGTTCACTGCAGTTATCTAAAAAAGTAGAAAGCCAAACTGGGGTGACTATTTCCCATGACACAATATGTGCCGTCCACGAAAGAAGCCTCTCCTAAAGCTCAGGCACAAAAAAAGCCTGCCTAGAGTTTGCCAGGGGCCATGCTGACAAAGATGAAACCGGAATAATGAAACCAAGATAAATGTTTTAGAACTGATGGCTTAAAAACTGTATGGCGTTGCAAAGGTGAGAAATAAAAAGAAAAATGCATGGTGCCTACAGTGAAACATGGTGGCAGTGTCCTTATGTGGGGCTGCATGAGTGCTGCTGGTGTCGGGGAGCTGCATTTCATTGGTGGCATCATGAATTCACAGATGTACTGCTCTATACTGAAAGAGAAGATGCTACCATCACTCCGTGCCCTTGGTCGTCGTGCACTTTTCCAACATGACAATGATCCTAAACACACATCTAAGGCCACCGTTGGATTTCTGAAGAAGAACAGGGTGAAAATGATTCAGTGGCTCCTGATCTGAACCCAATCGAACACCTATGGGGAATTCTGAAGAGACAAGTTGAGCATCACTCTCCATCCAGCATCCAGTCTCTAAAAGAGGTCATTCTTGAAGTATGGAAAAAGATGGATGTTGCTAAATGTCGCCAACTTGTTCAGTCCATGCCTAGAAGACTTGGTGCTGTCATTAAAAATAGTGGAGGCCATACAAAATACTAGATGTAGTAGTTTTTGTTGTGGAGTGTACTCATTTTTGCATCGCCCTAATTTGAGTAAAACTGAAAAATGTGTAATCTAAGTTATATTATTAACCTTACTTTCATGTTATAAGTTAAACAGATGTTATATTAAACTTAGTCTTGTCAACATTTTGGAAATAGTTTTTGTGTTCATTGAGATATTGTTTAAAATGTTACTTTTCAAAGGGGGTGTACTCATTTACACTGAGCACTGTATATTTTTGAATCAATGTTGAGTACTTTTTTTCTTTTTTTCTTTTTTTTTGTTCTCTCTGTCTTTTAGATGAGGACTGTAATTTGGAACTGGCATTTTTGGTGGACAGTTCAGAAAGTGCCAAAGGCAACCATGCCCAAGAGAAGCGTTTCGTTAGTGATCTCGTTACCCGGATCCAAAACATCCATCTCCAAACCGGGCAGGGCTTGAACTTCAGAACTGCTCTCCTTCAGTACAGCAGTCATGTGATCACCGAGCAGACCTTTAAAGATTGGAGAGGTGTGCCCACCTTCCAGGACCGCGTTGCGCCCATTCCGTACATAGGGCACGGCACGTACACCACCTACGCCATCACCAACCTCACCCGCATCTACCTGGAGGAGTCTGGCCCTGGCACCGTGAAGGTGGCCATTCTGCTGTACGATGGCGTGTCGCATCCCAAGAATCCTGATATTTTCTCTGCTTTAGCTGATGCCAAGAACCAAGGGATTAAGTTCTTCACAGTAGGTTTCACATCTGCTGCCAATGTGGAACAGCTGCGACTACTGGCCAGTCCTCCAGCCACCCGCTATGTACACAACCTACAGGACAAGGGTGTCGTGGACAAGATTGTCAAAGAGATTGTGAGTAGTGCTTTTTGTTTTCCAGTAGTAAATAAAAATCTTGTCAGTCCTTTTTTTTCATAACAGAAAACAATCAAAATAAATGGATCGCAAATGGAGATTTTGTCCTGCTTTTCTAATCTTCTTTGTCTCCTTAAAAGAACCATTGTGAGCCTAAACTGATTGCAGAGGGCATTGGTACCTGTGTCTTCTACAGTCTACTTACAGTAGGCTTGTTCGAAGAAATGGAATGTTTGAAGAAATATCTGAAAAACTGTTTCCATTAAGTCTTGTGAGCCATGAAAGAGCAACATCTGAGCAATAAACATTCCCTCAGGGTTGTCCAAACAAGGCAGTTTAAGGTTGCTGTGTTGAGCCAAGAGCTGTGCAAACATTAAGCTCTTGGTTTTTGGGGACCAACTTTGAAGTGTAGAAATTATGATGCTCAGATGCTTGTGAAGGCCCAAATGAAGGATTTATATCTCTTGAGGGATCTTCGATTAAGAGGGAAATGTGTTTCAGGGTTTGTGCAACTGAGTACCCTCACTCTTCTTCATCTACACATCTGCAGTAGCAGCTATGGAAAATGGGCTGTCTTATCTCTGTATCTCTCCTGAGGACATGGAAAAAGTTGATTATGAATTCCTTGAACGGGGCATTAGGCATAATGAGTAAATGTTCACTCATACACCTCTTATCTCAAGTTAAAAACCCCTAAAGGGTTTTTTCGTACTCCGCATTCCTAAGGCCATTCTTTCTTCATTACCTGATAAAAGAGATACAAAGCTTGCTTGCAAAAAATCCAAGTATGTGTCAATTTATCAGGCGATAAGAGTAATTATCCATGATATCCGATGTCACCCGATATTTAAAAACACCCAATGATCAGGGCCGATTATATCCTGTCAATCAAAAGGGGGGTGAAAAACAGATACTTTGTATGAAGAAAATGTCTCTTGTGACATTTACTTTGAATTGAGTGACAATGAATTAAGAATGTAAGTAATGTTTTCTGTTTAAAACTAAAAGTGGTTTCTCTTAAACATGGAAAACATGTTGATATGGAGCGATTAAACGTTATTTACATTTCTTTCAAAATTGTGTAATTAATTGTCATTAATTTGAAACAAGGTATAAAAACCAGAACCTCCAAATTCTCTGTATCGGTATCCATATAGGCAGATGTCATTATAAAAAATTGGATATCAATATTGGCACAGAATTTTTTTATCGGTGCATCCGTATGTTATGAGTGATCTATGTTTTTTTGTTTCTGTTTTGGGTGGGATCCTCTGTTATATTTAGTTTCTATGGTTTTTCATTGATTTTATTATCATTTGCACCTGTAGTTAATTTCGTTGATTGGTTTGGTTGTGTATTTGAGCTCTGTGTTTCTTTCAGTTTACTGTCTGTTCTCATCATTTATACTGTCGTTTCTTCTGTTCATGTTTTTGAGTCTTAGTATCCAGAGTGTTTTGTTTTGAGTTGGTGTTTAATAAACCCCACAACTACTGCATTTATATTCTGCTTTTCTCATCTTGTTTGCAACCGAAGATGACACCATACATCCAAAATCCTTGCTGAAAAGACCAGAATAAATGTCTTTGCTGGTCCAGGTTGATTAATACTGGTGAAGTTGGTCAACCAATATATTCTTTCCAGTTAAACTGGTTGTTCTGTCTCTCTGTGTTCAAGTGGGAGATTCCACCCATCTGTCTCTTCACAGTTTTATTAAAAATCCTTTGACAATTCTATATGACTATTCCTTGGCTCACGTTTTTAGGATTGTTTCCTATTAGTAGACTGGAATGCTGGATCTTAGTGTGTCTGGAATGGTGTAAACCTACAGAATGTCTTTTCTGATCTCCATGTGACCGTGTCTCACAGCACAAAGCATCTGCACATCGTCTGTAAACTTTTACGACTGAATATGTTAGCCAGCGCTGCTGCCCCCTGCTAGAGGTTCCTTTGTGCTTCTCTGATAATAGAAAACGGCAGATCACATGAGAGACAACCAATCCCATGACATCACATCATAGCTGCTGACAAATCCAGCCGAAAGCAGCATTTGATGGTTTAAAATGTTCTTCCAGCCTGGATAAACCAATTTAAGTGCTTTTAATCAGATGAATTCATGGTTTGAGATTGACCTGGTAGATGTTGACCGTTCTAGTTTGGACTGATAGACAACCTTCCCTGCTGGAATATCCAGCTAAACTACAGTTATGGTGATAAATGATTTGGTTTTGCAGGGTCTTAGATTGTTCAAGCTGGTAATTAGCTGGGGCAAGCATGTTTAGGTGGTTTTAATCAAGCAGACTACCAGTTTATAGGGCTGAGTTTGATCATGCTGGTCAGAGCTGGTTGAGTATTTTGGCTAAACTGGTGTAGACTTGGCTGAACTACTTGACCAGTCTGACCATCTTAAAAGTGGCTGTTTTTTGGCTCAATTGGCAGGTGTGTGATTGACATCTGTGAAACAATATAGATAGAGACATTTGTGGTGGGTAAATCCAAATTCTGAGAGTAAGCTGACCAAAATATTCTGTCCATCTTACTGTGGTTTTAGATAATGAGTGCAGTTTTTAGATGTCTTTTTGTACTAATTTGTATCAGTTTTGTGGATATAACCGATGTGAATGTAATTAGTCTTGACAGGTGTAGATCTGAAGGATCTGCTTGACCTTAAGCTGGTATGATGATTTTTTTCCCCAGCAGTATCACTGGTATTAGAGCAGAATAACAGTTAGCAGGTTGTAGTATTTGCAAACGGAACATCTGTTGCTCATTGACTTTGTGATGGGTCAGAGCTTTAGGGTACTATGAGCTGCATGATCCTGCATGCAAAATGAATATCTCACCCAGCCTTCTGCACGCTATATTCATGCTCTGGAACGACTGTTGATGCAGGTGCTTGTCACAGAGACAAGAAAAGCACAATCAGGGGCTTTAATCGCAGGCCAGGAGCATTCAAATCTCATGCAACAGCAACACTGTCATCTTCTCTGCTGCTCGACTGTCTCAGCCGCGGTGTTTACATCTGTTGATCAGCTGCTCGTTCAAACTAAGTGTGATGTTTCTCATAGCACACACTTTAAGTTAAATCTTTCCAATGTGTCATTTAGTCCACTGTGTGTGCTGTTTACAATCAAGAAGAAATGACCTATTGTACTGCAATGAAATTTGCTTTGTTCTCATGGTTGCCTGTGATTCCCAGATTACAGCATCTGTCTATCATCACTGTCTTTAAGCAAGATCTTTTAGCCAAGGAATGTTTTTGAATTGGTTTCTAGACATTTTCACGACAGCTGTTCTGGGACACTATAGAATATCAGATATTACAATCTCAGAAAAAGGTGATTAGTTGAGCTTTATTCTGTAGCTCTGAGGATTAACTGGGTTTCTAATATTCAAGAACTTGCCTTGACAGCATACAGTAACTAGTATTACATTTTTAAAGTTAATTTTAAAAAATGAAACAGTTCATTAGCTCATGACAGCATATTTCAGAGACATTCACCCCCTTTTCAGTTTACGTTAGATGTTTGACACCAGAACATGCGACAATGTTTATTGTGTTAATTACATTCTTGTAAATTTCTTATAATTCTTGTAAATTTTCTCATGTGAATTCACCTTTTTCACTTTTGTTCCCTTCTAGACTGAGGTGGCCAATGAAGTGGTAAGTGTTTTCTGATCAAATTCATTTAGGACACTTATGAATTACATTATTGTGACTAAAGCTGTTTGTGTGTGTGTGTGTTCCAACAGTGTCCTCTTTCCCCAAAATGCACTTGTGAGAAAGGAGAGCGAGGACCCAGTGGACCCGCTGTAAGTGTCAAACATTCTTAAACCCTTTCTAGCCCCTTACATGATGTTTCAACAAAGCATTTAATATAAATTCTGACATTTTGTGTTTCTATACATTTTTAATAAAAAGAAACACCCTCTAGATTGATCAAAGTGGCCTAATGATACAAAATTTAAATTATGTAATTATTCACACTCATTGTCTTTCCAAACCTGTTTGCTATTATTTTTTATTACTAATTTTTGTTGTATATCTATCTACACAGATGTTGTCCATATAGTGATGATTTATGGTCATATCTATCAATCTGCAAAAAGGAACATAAAGGGGAAAAAAACTAAAACACATTAGTCCCTGTGATAGTCAAATGTTGTTTAAATATTGCAGTAAAATAAATAATTCAAATACTGATAATACTTTCAATTTTTAATATAATAATGAAAGTTAATAAAAATAATAAAATATAAATTTTTGGTCTAGAATACAGAAGACAAAATTCATTTCTTTATTACTGAAAATAATTTTCATTTATTTATTTTCAATAGGTCCAGAATGGAGCACATAAACATAAAGAAGTGATTCTGTACCCACTAGTTATACCACTTCAAAAAAAATCAATGCACTGTCAATAATGATGTGCTCTGCATGGCAGTCTGAATGTGAACGTTTGTAAGTTAACATTCTTTCTCTGAGAACCACAGGGTAAAAAGGGTCGTCCTGGGGATGATGGAAGTCCAGGACCTAAAGGACAAAAGGTCAAAGTTGTCTTTAAGTATCATATTTGTGAATTATTTATCAGTGTTACCATCTAAAATGTGTTGCACTTTCTGCAGGGAGAGGGCGGTTTCAGTGGACCTCCTGGTCGAGATGGTACAGAGGTGAACCTGGCTAGAACAAGGCCAAAAGTTGCTCTATTTTGACATTATCTGCTTGTGTATTTGCTCTTTCTCACCATGTGTTCTGTACTAATCATTAGGGGAAACCTGGATACAAAGGAGAAAAGGTAAAATGATGCATCATAGAAGAAATTCAGCTGATATTACAAAACAAGTAAAGCATGGTGCTTGCAATGCCATCAAAAAATGTCTTATTTACAGTCCTTAATGGTGCACTAAATAATTTTTCTGTTCATGTTGTGATGGCTGACGTGACAGCGGTCTTTAACTGTCTGTTAATATAAAAAAATTAAATATAAAATTATAAAATATAATTAAAAAAAAAAAAAATAGGAATTTAATTTGATAAACTGTTTAAAGTCATTTGTAAGTCGCTTAGGATAAACATGTTTGCTAAATGAATAAAAGTAAAATGTGTTAAATCTAACTAAGCAGATTTGAATGCAATACAACAATCAGATTTTCCTTGCCTATTTGAAAAGCCAAAGAAAGTAGTATTTGATTGGTAGAATACAATTTATGTAGAATAAAGCCACTGATATGGAGTCTGTGTATTTCATATTAAAGAAAAGTACTATTGTCCAAAAAATTACTTGGCAAACACAATTGTATTGTGTATATACAAAGTGGCATTGACCATGAAACACATTTTTAGGGGGAGCGAGGAGAGTGTGGAACACCAGGAGTCAAAGGAGACAGAGTGAGTGACACTTGAGGTCTACAGCGCAGTTCATGCACAATAACATACTGTATGTTTAATTGACTGAATCTGATTCTTTTAAGGGTCCGGAGGGTCCTGCTGGTATCAGAGGAAGTCGAGGGCTGCAGGTATGCCTGTTAAACTAAATTTGTGAAAATGCAAAACAAACATTGTTTCTCTCCTTCAGTAGTAATTTACTGTATTCATTCTGCAGGGTTTGCCCGGACCTAATGGAGACATTGGACCAGAGGGCCTACCAGGCAAAAAAGTGAGTTGGATTCAACAATCTCAGCTTTCAAATACGGTAAAGCAACACTTTTCCAGATAACAGGTGGGAAAGTAAAGGAAATGTTTGGGACAACCTAATGCCATAAACGTTCTTCCGCGTTCATGTATTATGACTTAAATCCCCTGTATAAGCTTGTAGGGTGCTGACACACTAACCCCCGGTTTCACAGACAAAGTTTAAGATAGTCCTTGGACTAAAATGCCTGTTTGAGCTGTTTTAACTGAAAGCAACTTGCACTGACACATTTTAAAATATGTCGGTGCCATTGTTTTATCTCAAGATGCACACAAGTAATGTTTTTTTCTAAGGCATGTTTATAAAAGCTACTTAAATGCCATTAATTGAACTAAGGCCTAATTCTGGCTAAGTCTAAGCCCTGTCTGTGAAACCAGGCCTAGAAGATTGACATTAAAACACTCTGCGAAAGCATTCATGATGATTGTATTAGTTAGCTCATCTAGTTCTCTGTGGTTCTGATATGCATCTGTGTGGTACTAAGGAGAGCTCAGAGCATAATGATTTTTTCTGGAATGTTCTTTTTTTCATATACTGATGGCTGTCATGTTTCAGCTGAGCAAGAGATTAATGTCTGGACTTGCACACGCAGAATGCATGTGTGTGTCGTACCGCAGATCAGTATTTCTGTCTTTGACAGATGAAGGGATTCTTCCTAATGTGTGTGAACACCGTAATTGCAGTTTTTAGTTCAATGTGTCTGACATGAACCACATGTCTTTAAAGACCCCCATTGCATCTGCCCAATGAAAAATGCAGGCAGACATGTGTACCTAATGGCCTGATATAAATAATAGTCATGAAATGATTTTTTAATATCATGGTTATTGTTATTTTTCAATTTAACATGCTGATATTCAAAGCAGACACATTTCTTTAAGGTTAAGTCAAGTTTAAAGCAGCACGTGTTTATTATGGTGCCCATATGAACACAGGCTTAATGACAAGCACACTGACTATATATTCAGTATATACAACTGAATCCAGATGATGTAAGCAGTATAGTGATGCAGTTTGAGTTTTGGAATCTGTTCCATGTGGATTAATTGCCATTTGGGTTTAAATATGATCCCCCCTCTTCACCCTCATGTCGCTCTAAAAACATAATGAGAAACATTAAAAAGTGGTTATGTTGTTTTTCCCCATACAACAGGCAGCAGCAGTGATCAGGGACGAACAAGCTGCAAACCCTTGGTGGTTATGCCAGATTTGACAGATTTGCCAAGCTGTGTATTTTGGGCTTGTTTAGAATTAAAACTCCAGCATATTAAATCATTTTACTTAGGATATTATTGGTAACACAATAAATAGCATCTGGCATAATTTAACATAAGCACATGTGGCTTCTCTCTGGGCCGCCCCATCACAGGAAGAAAAGACATTTGCTGTGTTCATGCAGTGTCGTAATTACCATAATTTCAAGATGACAATGTGATTTTCTGCTCTGAACTGTCCATGGACTTGGAATTATGTTGTTCTATGGCAACACTATCAATGCCAAAGTGAATCTGTAGCAGTCACATGGTACAAGACAGAGCTCTCAAAAAATTCTGAATTGTTATTATGAGTTCTACAAGGACGTGAACACTTTTTACAAGCTTGAATTTAGCAGTGACGCTAATTATGTCATGGCGTGAACGTACCTGTTAACACAGGGTTGTCCAAACTCGGTCCTGGAGGGCCACTGTACTGCAGAGTTTAGCTCCAACCCCAATTAAACACACCTGAACCAGCTAATCAGGGTCTAATTAGGCATAATAGAAACTTTCAGGCAGGTGTGTTGAGGCAAGTTTGAGCTAAACTTTGCAGGACGGTGGCCCTCCAGGACTGAGCTTGGACACCCCTGTGTTACACACATTCAGTAGATTTTATCGTATCAGCACAATAGTATTTTTATTGCTTTTCTTTAAACACATGATTATCATATCTGCAAGATCCAAAATCAATATTTTTCAAGTTTTTAAAATTCGAATATTAAACCAATTTCAATACATATGTATATATTGAATAAAACATATCTTGAGTATTTTAAGCAGCTGCAGTTACACTGGTTTGGAGTTAAATGTGTGCCTCAGCCAGTTTAATTATGTATAAGAATCTGATACACATTTATTTTGAGATTGTATTGGTTTGTTCTGTATAGACATGCAGTAATAATTTTGTTTGTAAAGGTAAAAAAAAAAGTCAACATAAGATGAGTATTAATTCACACTGGACTATTAATCATAGTCTAATCTGGTCTGAGACAAGTGGAGAGCATTGCGTTCACAGATTACACTTCACTATTAGATCTGTAGTCATTGTTCTGAACGGTTCTGCTTCTTCAGGGGGAGAGAGGCTTTCCTGGACCACCAGGAATACAGGGCGAGACTGGCAGTGGGCTTCCTGGACCAAAGGTTGGCCTGAATTATATATGAAACTTATGATATCAGGAACCCAGTATACTCATATCTGTGATCATAATGTGTCTTTTCTCAATCTGTAGGGTGATGTGGGGTTCCAAGGCAGAATGGGTCCTCCTGGGCCTCCTGGGATCGGCGAGCCGGGTCTACCGGTAAAGATAAGCAATTGATCATGCTCATACTAGTCGGTCGCAATTGACATTGAACACAGTGACGTAGTTGTATTAACCTCTACTACTATTATGTCTAAAGGGGCCACAGGGGCTGCAGGGTTTGCCAGGAGAGAAGGGCCCTGCAGGAGAGGGTTTACCAGGGCCAAAGGTACACACATCACTGCACACAATTTTTATTGTTTTCATTTTCAGATTCATTGTGCATGAGTCATATGAAGGCTATGAAGAGGTTTGTTATGTTTTTTTTTATGCAAGTCGTGCCTTGCAAGTGCACGCATGGTTTATATCAGAGAACCTTTGAAATGTTTGAACCTGACTTCTGACCTCAGATTATATTCCTGAGTGATCCATCATTGTTTCATCTGTTTTTTTAATTAAATAATAGAACATAATCAATCCTGCTGTTGTTTGGCTGTGTATGTGAAAAATGCAGGGTGTGTCAGATATATTTATGCATTTGGCAAATGCTTTTATCCATAGCAACTAAAAGTGCATTCAGCATGAGTGTTACCTGGGAATCAAACCCATGAATTTGCCGTTGCTATCACTCCAGTTGAAGATTTTTTTGCACTAGTTATTTTAACTAGTGTTGTTTGTTAAGGCAACCATCATTAACAACCAGAGCACCTTAGCAACCACATAACAACTCCCTGGCAACTATTCAGAGACCATACACTGATTCACTTTGAGACGATTTTAACTTCACAAATAATTACAAACACATTACAAAGTAACACTAAATTAAACATGACATTTTGAAGTAGAAAGACCGAAATAACACTTTTTCAATAATCTTTATTTACAACTTTGAAAAATATTTTTACAGTGTAGCACCATGGCAGAGTTTTTGCTTTTTTTGTCATTAGCTATAAACATCTATTAGGTATATATTACTAATTGCCATTATAATTCACAATGCAAAATGTCTTAATGGTCCTTAAAACAAGCTTCATTTTCTCTATCCAAATATTGATATATTTTAATTTGATTTTAGGGTGAATTGTGACATGCACGTTTTTGTGTGATTCATCATGATGAACAACAACAAAGAAATGGAATGACAATGCATTTTATGAATTTGATGGTTTAAACATTTGTCTTTTACAGGGTGAGAGGGGTCTGGAGGGGCCAAAAGGACCCAGAGGACCAGTAGGTCCTGGCATTAAAGGAGACAAGGTATGGATGGGTTTTCAATGACATGTCTATGACATAATTTTTATTTTTAGGTCAACTATTCCTTTAAATGCTTTCCCTCTCAAGCTCATATCTCATACATGGGTTTACCATAACTTAAAGCTGCTCTTTGCTAGATGATTTTTTTTCTTCAAAAAAACCGATGTGGATTCCTTTCTCAGATTTCATCCACATTTTACATGTTCTTAGCTTCAAAAGGTTTGTGTAACTTATTTGGGGGGGGGGATATGACCAAAATCGTATTTCACGATATGAGAAATTTTATTTCACGATAACGATATATATCACAATATAGTTATTTATTTTATTTTATTTTATTTTATTTTATTTTTGTTATTAACAACTGCATAGTTTTTTATTTTTGTTTTTAACTGCATACTGCATAGTCTTCACTTTTTTTAATTAAATATAAATTTATTCTTATTAAAGCTACAAAAGTTATTCAAGAGCAGTGAGTGATTTTCTCTTGTTTGATTAACATAAACGTCACAGAGAACAGCAGGTATTTTAGACTGCTGTTACTTTAAGACAGATTGCATGGATCCATTATACTGATGCACATGCGGTTTACACCCAACTATTTACTCAATTGTGTTTACATGAATGCACGTGCCAGTCAGCGCAAGCACTGCACTGAATTCTTTTCACAACTAATTGCACTATAAAGCACATCCCTGTCTTTATATTCTCATTTATTTATTTCATCACTCTAAAGTGTCAGTAGTGCTGTGCCAGTGTCAGTGTACTGTATATATTTACATACTGCGATATACATGATATAGCAAAATCTCTAACAATCAACATTTTATGCCATCACCACTATATATACCGCCATACCGCCCAGCTTTTCTTATTTGCACAATGTGCATTATTAAATCTCTCTCTGTGGATGTTTGGAGAAACATGTCACAGCGTGCAGTGCAGTCAGTAGCTACTCAGCCTGTGGCCAAGACATATGAATATCAATGTTGTATCTATTACACATTCCAGATCATTTTAATAACTAGAATGTGCTGACAAATTTGCTTATGCTTGGCACTGACATGAATATATTTGTGTTTATTCCCTTGAGGGTGATTTTGGTCCTCCTGGGCTTCAAGGTCCAGTTGGGCTTCCTGGAATAGGGATCCAAGGAGAGAAGGTGCTAACAAACTTATGATCTGTGCATGATGACATAAAATGTTCTGTATATCCATAGCCAAGAATGCATTGATAATTTATGACATGCTGATTGTTTTGTTATGTTTCATTTTTAGGGTGTGGAAGGACCACGTGGACCCCCGGGAAGCAGAGGCCCACTGGGTGAGGGCTACCCTGGACCAAAGGCAAGACTTTCCCATCATGCTATAAATGCAGTCGCATCTTCAAATAGTAATAGGTCCCAGATAAACATTATTTGATAACATATGGAAACGTCTGTATGTTTGCAAATGTGCTCTTGAAGGGTGATCAAGGTTTACCAGGTGAGATTGGTGCACCAGGAGAGAGAGGAGCAGGAGAACCGGGAGCTAAAGTAAGTCTTCTTAACTTTTCTAATAAATCTTCAATCAACATGAAAACATTTGTTTTCTTTATGCACATTAAAGTATGTAATTGCCTTTTACAGCATGTGTGTGTGTGTATATATATATATATATATATATATATATATATATATATATATATATATATATATATATATATATATTTTATTATTTATGCTCCACTCCTAATGATACTGATTTTAAATTATTGTCTATATACATGTGTAGGGGGAACCTGGAGCTCCAGGGTTATCAGGATTACCAGGTTTACCTGGGGAAGATGGAGCTCCAGGACAGAAGGTACCAGTCTCACCTTAATCACTAAGACATTTTACTTGCTCAGCATCAACACTTCAGAAAAAGTCACACTCATTTTTGTATCTCTGTGTGTATTTCAGGGAGAACCAGGAGCCTCTGGGTTGAGGGGCCCTGAAGGAGCAGCAGGAGTCGGGATCCAGGGTGAAAAAGTATCTCTTTCACTTTTCTTACATGTTTACCTTTCTAAAATCATCATAACCCTATAAAGCCTTCTGTGTCATACTTTTTTCTTTTTTCTGTCATACAAATTTCTAAGGCCTCTAAATTATCAACTTGATCAATACTTTGCTGTAAATTACACACAATCTACGTGCCTTCCGTCGTCTGATTGATTGTTCATATTTTTTAGCAAGTAAAAGGCCTTTTAGTGTATTGTAAAATTGTCCACCTTCAGGTCGTGATTTACTTGTCTTTTTGCTGTGAAATCTTTTATATTTTTATATTGTTAGTAATATTTCAAAATGACTGGACTTCAGTATTATACATCTATACATCATTTTTAGAAACATCATGGTAAAATGTGATTATCAAATATGATCTATCAGGCTTTTGAGGAACATTTTTTGTTCATCTCTCAGTCATCATTGAATTGCATTGCATTATATTTTTGCCCCCCACAATTAAAACAATAGAGCATTAGTAGGGATGCTCAGAAATGAAAATTCTGGGCCGAAACCTACAATTTTGGATGCACTTGGCCGAAAACCGAAAATTAAAAATAATAATAATAATAAAAATTATATATACATTTCTTATTTTAAATGAATTTTGTATAATTATATTAATATTTGCTAATTTGCAGAATTGTCTCAGAGAGATGAGGATCTATTTGCAAAGTGTATTCCACACGTGCACAGTCACAATAATCCACGAACAGACAAGACATGAATCCAGGCAAGGCAGTGAATAATCCAAGGCAGACAAGGCATAAATCCAGACAAGGCAATGACATGAACTCCAAGACAGACTAGGCATGAATACCATGAAGAGACAATGCTACTAACTTACACTGAAAACATTCAAACAATAACCAACAAACGCTTTCTCAAACATGGGCCTATTTATACACAGAAAAGTTAACAAGGTAACAAGAGGAGGGGCGTATTGTCAGGGAAACAAACAAGAGTAACCATAGTAGCAGACAAGGTAGCGAGAGCACACATAAGGTGAAACAAGGCATGACAAGGCAAAAACACCCTTCAACATAAGTCCTGAACTCAGACACACAGGGTTTGGATTCCAGATGCTCCAAATGTAACATCAGTCCAGGAGGGTGGTGTTGAGGGGCGGTGTGGGGTAACAAGACTTGAAACATGGGTCAATGTTGGGCCTTGGTCTTGGGGTCGAAGTGAGTCCAGACCATGAAACCATGGTGGGCCAGGGCAGTGAAACAGGGAAAAAACCTGACCATGAGACAAATGGCTGTCCTGGGCCATGAAACAGGGGAAAAACTTAGTCGTGAAACAGTGGTGGACCTGGGCCATAAAACGGAAAAAAATTGACGAAACAGTGGTGGGCCGGGTCCATGGAGCAATGATGGTTCTAGGCAGTGAAGCAATGCTGGGCCTGGTCCATGGAGCAGTGAGGAGCTTGGCCAGTGGTGCTGTGGTTGGCCTGGTCCGTTGAGAAGTAATGAGCCTGATCCAAGGAGCAGTGGCTGAAGTAGCTCAGGCTGGGTTGATAGGGCAGACAACCTCCAGGGCGGAGCAGATGACCACCATAGCAGATCAGACACAACTGTAGCTCTCAATGGTTGAGCAGAAGACCACCATAGCCAATCAGACAAAACCGTAGTCTTCCATGGCGGAACAGAAGACCACCATAGCAGATCAGATGAGACCGAAGACCCCCAGGGCATATCTGGTGGAACAGGCAAGGCTAGATCAGGCAAAACTCCATGAACATGACAGGATTAGCAAAGTGTCTCTGGTTTGAAGTGCATGTATGACCTCTTTGGTCGCATCATAGAAGACATGAAGTTCAGGTATGACCTCTGAGGTCGCGTCGAAGCAGACTTGATATGACCTCTGCAGTTGTGTCGAGACAGACTTGAAGTTCTGGTACGGCCTCTGCAGTCATGTTTAAGTAAACTTGAAGCTCAGATACGACCTCTGCGGTCACATTGAGGCAAATTTGAAGTTCTGGTATGACTTCTGCGGTTGTGTAAAGGCAGACATGAAGTTCAGGGATGACCTCTGTGGTCGCACCATGGCAGATATCAGGGATGACCACCATGATTGCATCAAGGAAGGCGTGAAACTCAAGGGTTAAAACAGATTCTGGAGCAGACTCTTGGGCTGAAGCAGACCTTGAAGCAGACTTTTGGGCTGAAACAGGCCTTGAAGTAGACTCATGGGATGAAGCAGATTTTGAAACAGACTTGTGGACTGAATCAGGCTTTGATCAAGCAAACAATAAGCAAACATTCAAGTTGTGTATTTCTTCCTGCCGTCCTTTTTTCATGGGTGGGGATACACTCAATTTGTGTGTTAAGTATTTGGGTTAAGTGTTTGCTTTGCACGCTCCAATCCGCCTGTCACTCTTCGAGTTCTGGCCCCGTTGCTGCTGATGCAGCACAGAAGCTGAGATCATGAGGTTCGGAGATGGATTTCTCGGAGGGGTTAGAGATGGACACAGCCCTTTCTCTGCCATCACCTGCGGGGATCCAGTGCTTTCTCTCTGGGATCGGAAGCCCACGCTGTGGCTTCTTCCACCCAGGGAGAGAGCCCGGTGCTTCAGCTATCCAGGTCTGAGGAGGTGGATGTGTTGAGCATCAAGGCTGGGGATATAGAGGATTCGCCACTTTGTTGGCGGAATAAGCCATATTCTTCATGTATTTTCAGCCCCCAGGTTCATGTGTATTCAGGGGTTGAAAGAATATGGCTATGGGGCGATGCCTAAGGTGGAAAAGATGCTCGCAAAATATATGTCCCCTAGCAAAGCATCATCCCTGAAAGCCCTGATGCTGCTCACTAAGTCTCAAAGAACATCTTCAACAATAGTGGGTAAAGCATACATGGTAGCGGGTCAGGCTGCCTCATGTCTGCACACTATAGGTGCTTTTCCACTGTATGGTACAGCTTAGTACGGCTCATTTTTTGGTGCTTTTCCACTGCATGGTATGGCTCGGTACGTCTCACTTAAATAGTACCACCTTGGTTGAAGTTCCAAGCGAGCCATTCCGATAGTAAAATGTGACATGTAAACACTGCATATCACTGATTAATCAGAGAGAATCGTCATTACTAGCATCATTGCATTTGTGACACAAGACACCAAACCCGCTAGCAGCAACAATCACCACAGTATCATTTGTTTGCACAAATTTTGTTTTGCTGCTGTCAGCCTCCTTTGAAACAAACTTCTTCATCTTGCAGTGAACAACATCTACATCCTGACGATCAAGAACACCATTCCATTAATATGGTCCATTGCTTCTGTGTTGTGCGTTTGTGTCACGTTTACGATTATTTCACGGCAGTAGCATACGACACGGCGCAACTATAACGATCAGTCTATAATCCCACCCACTTTGAAGTGGTACTAAACTGCAGTGGAAAAGCAAACCGAGCCAAAGTAAAGAGAGCCGATCCATGCCATGCTGTGCAGAGTCGTACCACGCAGTGGAAAAGTGACGTCTATTCTGCAGGCATAACAGGCTAACCTACTGAGGGACCTGGTTGATGGCGAGGGGGTAGGGCCCAAAGCTGTTCGAGAACTGTGTTTGGCTACAGATTTGTCTCTCAGGGGCACTAAGGAGACCACTAGAGCTATTGGGAAGTCTATGGCAGCCCCGGTTGACCACTGAGAGTGGTCAATCGATTTTAAAAAACCCTCGATTTCAATTTGTCCGTGTCAAGTAACCGGTAAAAGAGCGCCTCCGTTCACAGTAAATGCAGCTTCACGTGAACTGTTATCATTTCAATCATGACAACTCTCAGAGTGAATAGATTTCAACCAGCATTTTATTAGCATGGAGCATGGAATGTACATAGACTTGATTTTGGAATGAGATCTGCTACGCTGCTGCTGCTGAGCAAATACATAATTGTTCAGCTTATTCAAAATGACAACAAAGGAATGGCTGCTGCAGGATGATAGAACCCCCCCGTATCAGATCTCTACAGGTGGTGCTGGGGAGGAAGTGGGATGATAGGAGTTCTCATATCGTGCAGCATGCTGATCGCAGCTAGGATACGATATGAATAAAGTCTATAAGTTATATAAATAAAGTTATGTGAATGAGGAAGTACCTCCGATTGGTTGGTGTCAGAGTACTGAAAGTACCAATCAGCGATTATTAGAGTTTCATGACTGAATTTTATATTTACATGAGTGGTGCATATGCTGAGTTTAGATTGCTTTTAACGTTCATCTGGAAACACAATGTGCAAAATTTAATCAGATTTGTAAGGTAAGTCATCTATAAACCTTAGCAAATGCAGGATAATACATTATACAGTATGTTTCTACTTGTGCAATGTGCTAACTACTCGTCGCGATTTCAAAATAAAAGTTTAATTCCTTGTTTAAGTCCACATTCTTGTTCAAGAAATTACAGTAGTTGTAGCATTTGTCATAAAGAAATGGCCAAATATTAAAGATTAATCGGACATTTGAAATAAATGTAACCAATATTAAACAAGGATTAGATCGCGTTGTAAAGTGTAAAAACAATCGTCAGGCCACTGGCGTCTTCTTCAGGCATTTGTTATAATACATAAAGAACATTAGTTGTCCATTCAATACATTATGTATTTTGACAGTTTTGTTAAATAAAACCATGTGATTAATTGTTTTTAATACTTTACTTGAATCTATTATTATTGTGTTTTTGCTATTTATTTTAAGCCATATGTGTAAGTGAATGTGTTTTGTTGTGTAAGCACCTTTTATAATGATTGCATTAGTAGTTGAGCTATATGCGCAATGAGTGCCGCCATGTTTGTTTTACGCTGTGGTCAGGAGAATAGATCTGTCAGATTTACAACACGTGAATTCATCCACTTCTTTCGAAATACACGTATGGATGTAAGTGTCTGGTGAATTGGGAGAAGAACAGGGTAAACTTTATAGTTGCTTGCCTTACAGTAGGCTATGTAATATGTATCTGATATGAATATAATTCGATTACTCGAGTAATTGCTAGAATAATCGGATGATTACTCAATTACCTAAATAATCGTTAGCTACAGCCCTGATATCATATTATATGGGCCATAAAATTTTGACGTATCACATATGACACTCAACAAAAAACACTCATGCAAACTTTTTTTTAGATTTTGTCTTAAGGTTCAACAAACTGTATTAAAAGAAAATAATATGGACTATTATTTAATATGTTAGGCTTTACAGGGTTAAAAGGGTTACCCTAATAAAAGAACGTTGTTTTGTGTTCCTGTTTCAATGGTGTCTTTAACTGTGAACACCAACTTGATACTTATTGATGTAGTGTTTTGTTAATGTGATGTTGTGCAGGGTGATCAGGGTCAGAGGGGAATCCGTGGGTTAGCAGGGCCACCAGGAATAGCTGGACCCTCAGGGTCAAAGGTGAGTGAGATCAGTGAATCTGGAATATTTTGTCTTTTGGTACATTATATATCATATAAAATGAGTTTGAGGAGAAAAATAACTAAACTACATTTTCTTTTGTTCTTTATTAATGTCTTTGTAGGGAGAGCCTGGCACCCCTGGGCGACTGGGATTACCTGGACTACCGGGACGTGCAATGCCAGGACCAAAAGTAAGAGCTTTTCTATTGCAATCTTGAAATAAACCAAGTTTTTGGTATTTGCACTATAAAACAAAGAAAACTTAGATTTCGCAGGTTACTTTCAGACTTTTGGACCCCACAATATATATATCTATATGCAGAAAACCTTTCAAATACACAGTAAGTCCCACTGAAGTGCCTTGAAACATGCAGCTTTATTTAATGTGTTGACATAATTTCCACTGAAACAGGAAGACAGGGCAGGACATATTGAGCAGCTCCTCCCCTTTTTTAAAATCGCCAAAAGTGTTTAGTTTATATAAAAGCTCGGCTAGAGCAGCGGAGATCTGTAAAGTCACATTTGACAGCTTATGACAGCCATAGTCTAATAGATTCCCCCTTTAGATTTAATATGAAACTGTTACTAAAGCAAAACAGTGATCATAATCATCATGGGGATTTGTATTTTGTAAGTGTGTAATTTATGTTGGTGCATGGCACCGATTTTATCTCTCTTTTATTCATCACTGCTGTTTCTAATGCAGAGTCTATCTAACAATTTCTTCTCCTAATGTTCTCCATATCACTTTAAAATATAGCATTCTGAATAGAATTCAACTGGGTCTGATACGCTTTGTGGTCTGTTGCTGGATGCTGTTTTCAGCACTGCAAATCCACTTTGCATAAACTTCAAAAGGATGAGGACTCGCGCTGGAATTAAAACTGTAAAATCGATGCCATTGTTACTGTTTGTATCAATGTGTATCAAGCCCTATAGAAGCCTCCGGAACTGAAATTCAGATATGGTAATAGGCCATCTGACAGTGAGCCATCTGCAAAAAGCTTTGTAATGTCTCATTGTAGGGTGACGCAGGCCCACCAGGTCCATCTGGTCCAGTAGGAGAGACAGGATATGGACTTCCTGGACCAAAGGTAAAATAGTTCTTATTTATTGTTAAAATTGTAAAATAAATATTTCACTCTTTTCTTAATATGTTGTCAGTCTTGATCATAGGATAGCTCATGCTTTGTTTCTCAGGGTGATCGTGGTAGCCCTGGTCCTCCTGGTCTAAGTGGCTCTAAAGGGGATGGCTATCCTGGTCCCTCAGTATGTAAAACATGCACAAGATCCTATTAAAATCCCTTTCATGTTCATGGCACCATGAAGAAGTCTTCATTATTCAGCATGAGGCCATATTTTGTTGTTGTGTGTGTCATTAGTTTGATGGCTTCTTTTTCAGGGGCCTCCTGGTCTTCCTGGCCTTCCAGGAGAACCTGGTCAAGAGGGCATCGGAATACCAGGGCCAAAGGTAGGATTGTTCTTATTTGTTACCCTAAAGCAGATCATATATATGAATATTATGAACATATATTGTGTAAACACAGATATTTCATTGTGACTGTGTCTCAGGGTGATGTTGGCTTCAGGGGTTTACCAGGTCCACCTGGACCTCCAGGGGAAGGACTGCAAGGACCACCTGTACGTCATCAAACACAGTCAGATAATGATGATATCTTGATTTAGCCCCTTGTCAATCTCTTTCAGCCCTTCTTAGCCTTGATTTAACACATTCTTGCATTAGATCTTCTCCAATTGTGCCATAAGATTTCAAAATGAGATGGGTAAGATGCAGACAATATAATAAAACAAGTAAAATTAATTTAAAATGTGAAAATCTAAAACAGAGATTCTATAGATACTATCGTTAAAAAGTTTGGGTCTGTAAGATTTTTTTTAAATAAATAAATGCCTTTATTGAGCAAGAACACATTAAATCCCATCAAAAGTGACAGTAAAGACATTAAAAGACTGAAAATCCTGAAAAAAAAAATTATATGAAGCAGCACAACTGTTTTCAGCATCACTAATAATAAGAAATGTTTCTTGAGCAGTAGATCAGCATATTAGAATGATTTCTGAAGAATCATGTGACACTGAAGACTGGAGTAATGATGCTGAAAATTTAGCTTTGAATCACAGGAATAAATTACATTTTATAGTATATTTACATAGAAAACAGTTATTTAAATAGTAATACAATTTCAAAATATTACTGTCACAGCTCACCACCTCTTCACTACATTTCCCATTATCCTTCCTTCTGCTCACCTGCACGCTTTCAGTAATCACCCGCACCCATCAGTAAAGTGAGTTGTTCCGTTACAGAAGGCCAGACCAACACAGATTGCAGTATGAACCATGGAGGTTTGGATGAACCGCTGTATTCGATGATGCACTGGGATGCTAACAACTGCTCATTGGAGCAATATATCCTATATGCACTCTTGCTCAGTCAATCCGCCTCCAAAATGCCACATCCTCTCTTATCATCTGCAGAGTTCAGTCCAGTCCCAGAGTTCGGTCACAAGTCTGCTCCAGGTGCAGAATTCAGTAGTGAGTCCACCCCAGTCTCAGAGTTCTGTATTGAGCCCGTTCCGGGCCCCAGAGTCTGCATTGGAGCCCACTCTAACCCCTGAATCTGCATCAGAGTCTGCTCGTTCCTGTGAGATGACTCAAAATTCACTTCCAGTCCTTGAGTCCATATGGGAATTCCCTCCAGAACAAGAATCTGCTTCAGACCAGAGTCCAGTGTTGGCTCCAGCCCCTGACCAGAGTCCAGTGATGGCTCCAGCCCCTGACCAGAGTCCATTGACTGTACAGCACTGTACACAGTCCGGTCCAGTACGTTCTCCTGAGTCCGGTCCAGTACGTTCTCCAGAGTCCGGTCCAGTACGTTCTCCAGAGTCCGCTCCAGTACGTTCTCCAAAGTCCGCTCCAGTACGTTCTCCAGAGTCCGCTCCAGTACGTTCTCCAAAGTCCGCTCCAGTACGTTCTCCAAAGTCCGCTCCAGTATGTTCTCCAGAGTCCGCTCCAGTACGTTCTCCAGTGTCCGCTCTTGTTCACATCACCATAGCTCCTCCCAAGAATTTTATCTATATGACCCCAGCCATAGTGACCGAGCTAAATTCCCATGGCAAGGCCACGGAGGCCGATCCTCCCTGGCTCCCTGAGCAGCCAGCACCTCCCTGGTCCCCTGAGCAGCAGGCACCTCCCTGGTAACCATTACCACCCTGGAGGATTCTTATCCTACCAGCACCACCCTGGCCAATACTCCAGGACGCCTGCCCTCCCTCCCCGGTTGGGCTCCTTTTGGCGCAAGGCTGCGCCTTCCGGGAGGGGGGAGTTCTGTCACTGTCACCAGCTCAGTCACCTCTGCACTACATTTCCCATCATTCCTCCTTCTGCTCACCTGTACGCTTTCAGTAATCACCCACACCTGTCAGTAATCACCCTCATTAGCTACTCTGCATAAAAGCACAAACCTCAAGCTCAGTCATTGTCTGGTCTTGTTTAGAGAAGGACTGTTTACCTGTTCTCCACGTTCTAGCGTCAAATCTCGTGCGATTATTCCAAGTTCTTGTTCTCCACGTGTCTCCATTCTCCTCCTCGTGTGTATTCAGTGTTTGTATGCTACTTACCTGGATACCTACCTGGATCTCAGCAAGGTGTGTGCTCATCCCTGGTTCACAAAGGCCATGATCTCCACTCCTCCTCCAAAACAGTAAACCCAGTTACAATTCTATCATCTTTCTGAACTGTTATATCAAAGACTCACTTATATCAATGTTTGCTACTGCTGCAATAAACACTGACTCTTCTTTAACATCATCCTCCATCCATCATCAGTCGTTCTGTTACAAAATAGATTTAAAAACATTTTAAAAAATCTTATCAACCTTAAATGTTTGAGTGGTTTATATTTTATAGTACAAAATATTAAAGTACCATCTGCAAACAAATGTTGCTGGTGCTTTTCTCATAATTATTTTTTTTTTAAATTTGAAATGTTTGCTTTTTTGCAATATCTTTTTTAAAATAATTGCCACTTTGTTTTGTTATCTAATGCAATAATATTCAGACATTTACATGTGTGTTTTAAGTATCCAAATACCTTTTTGGAGCCACTGTATATGCCAAAACACACTAATAAAAACTTTCCTTGGAATACATCCAATTCCTCAAAAGGTTTTATCGATTACCACACCATCTTAACACCACATTTATCATAGTACTGTATCCATGATCGTATATTCACCACCAGATACACACATGCACCTGCTTCAAATTTTTTACATATGTCCAACAAATCTGGACAATGTAATCCAGTAACCTAAACGTCATTCCAGATGTCCGAGTGTTACTTTTATCTCAGCATGAATGAATCTTAATGTGTTTTTCTCTTTTGATTTGTGCCCAATACTCTGTCTCAGGGCAACATGGGAAGACCAGGACCTCCTGGGCCTACTGGTCCACCGGGACAAGGCATACAGGGTCCGAAGGTGAGACACTGGCATACACGCATCATAAAGATTTGAACACATATCTATATCTAAACCTAAGTGCACATCTTTCATACGCTATTACAGGGTGATCAGGGGTCGCAGGGTGTAAGCGGGCCAAGGGGATCTCCTGGAGAAGGAATGCCGGGGTCAAAGGTCTCAGGTTTTGTTATATAATCTGTTATATGATTGAATATTTGTATATTGTAATACGAGGTCCATTTTTGTTTCTCAGGGGGATCGTGGAGCTCAGGGTGAGAGAGGGATGAAGGGAGTTAAAGGTGACATGGGAGATCCTGGCATTCCTGGACAAACAGTTAGTGAACTAACCTCAACGTTATCAGAGCATTTAAAATCGGTCATAATACTGTATGTATGAGATTCTGTTTAATTTAGGATGCTGCCTAAATTGTAGACAGCAAAGTAATTGAGCCATATAGTCATTATTTATCGGCTGAGTAAAACAGAAGCAAAATTATATTTATAAAAAAAAAATCTCAGTGGTGTCATTTCATTTTCTTGTATATTTTGAGATGTATTATAACTCAATTTTTCAGGGTAGACCAGGAATCAAAGGAGATTCTGGGCTAACGGTATGTCTTTCACATCATACTACAACATTTAAACCATAATATACATATTTTACTCATTCAAATATGATGTTTGCTTTTAGAGGGACGAGATAATCAGAATGATCAGGGAGATTTGTGGTATGTGGCATCCCGCATTACTCTTAAACCTAATTTGGTTTATATAGGGTCGGTAAGATTTTTTTTTTTTAATGATTTTTAAAGAAGTCTCTTCTACTCACCAAAGTTGCATTTATTTGATGAAAAATACCATAAAAGCAGTAATATTGTTAAATATTATAACAATTTAAAATAACTATTTTCTATTTGAATCAGTGTTGCTAGTATTTTTATATTAGTATTTTGAATTTGCTTTTTGTATTTTTAATTTTAGTTTCATTTTTAGTAATTTCACTGTGCTTTTGTCATTGTATTAGTTTTTTTAATATTGCTATTTAGGTTTAATTTATTTTTATTTCAGTTTTAGTTTAGTTTATTTATTTCCAGTTAATAATTTTACTGATTCAACTTAAACATATGTTTATTGCCAACCTTTCTAATTTTTATTTAGTTTACATTTTTTTAACTAATATATATTTATTTTTATTTCAGCTTTATTTCAATTAACAGTTTAAATAGTTTTAGTTAACGATAATAACCTTGATTTTAATATATTTTAAAATGTAATTTATTCCTGTGATCAAAGCTGAATTTTCAGCATCATTGCTCCACTCTTCAGTGTCACATGATCCTTCAGAAATCATTCTAATATGCTGATTTGCTGCTCAAGAAATATTATTATTATCATTGTTGGAAATATTGTTGTGCTGCTTTATATTTTTGTGCTGTGATACATTTTTTTTTTTTTCAGGATTTTCTCATGAATAGAAAGTTCAAAAGAACAGCATTTATTTGAATATTTTGTCACATTATGAATGTCTTTACTGACGATTTTGATCAATTTAATGCTTCCTTGCTGAATAAAAGTATAAATTTCTTTCAAAAAATCTTACTGACCCCAAACTTTTGAACGGTAGTGTATATAGCATAATTTTAGCCCAGTCCCATTGGTTATAAATTCATGAAATGTACTGTACTGTCTTTCAGGCTGTGGAGTCAAATGTAAAGAGCGTCCTATGGAGCTAGTATTTGTGATTGACAGCTCTGAGAGTGTTGGGCCTGAAAACTTTGAGATCATAAAGGATTTTGTGGCTGCACTAGTCGACAGACTCACTGTGGGGCGTAATGCCACTCGAGTTGGCCTCGTTTTGTACAGCCTTGAGGTCCAGCTTGAGTTCAACCTTGCCCGCTACATCACCAAACAAGATGTCAAACAAGCCATACGCAGGGTTCACTACATCGGCGAGGGCACGTACACCGGCTCTGCCATCCGCAAAGCAACTCAGGAAGCGTTTTACAGTGCGAGGACAGGGGTGAGGAAGGTTGCCATTGTCATCACGGATGGACAAACGGATAAACGGGAGCCTGTGAAGCTGGAGATCGCTGTTAGGGAGGCGCATGCAGCCAACATTGAGATGTACGCTCTGGGGATTGTTAACATTAGTGATCCAACACAGAAAGAGTTTCTCCAGGAGCTCAATCTTATTGCGTCGGACCCTGACACTGAGCACATGTACTACATAGACGACTTCAACACCTTGCCAGGTAATAGATACACCAAGCTTGAGGCTGAATGCCAATTCACATACTTCTACTGTATGAAAGTACTTCTCTGGCTATGGTAAGATACATGTTTGAATACTGTACGTATGGATGCAATCTGCCGTCAATATGTGCAAGATGCTTTTTCCCACAGAATGGTGTATTTATTGCATCTGCCAGCAGGGGAATTTTTTTTTTTTTTAAATCTTTTTATTTTTACTCATGATTTGACCAGACTGCTAAAAGGTTATGACATTTTACACAAACTTAAATATACTTTAATATTAAGATAATAACTGCACTTCACTTCCTAAATTAAACATTCATAATAGAGAGATGATGTGGTGCAGAATAGTGCTTGAATCATTCATAGTTTTGTTTCATTACTAGTACATTTTAAATCATTATTAATTAACTTTTAGATTTCAACATATACATTTAAAAACTGCTGCATATGTTCCATTGTTATAAAAATGTTAACATAAAACTGGCAAACTGGCATTAAATTGCCAGTAAATTACCAGTAAAATTGATAAATTTGGAACCAAAAATTATTCAGACACTTTGAACTGACCATGTTTTGCTTAAGTGTTATCTAACATAATTAAGATTATTTTTTTCTGACACAGTTTAACACAGTTGAGATCATATTGTCATATTTTATTACCACTTTTTTAACTATAGTAAATAAACTGAATTAATGAATGAAATGTTCAAGTTGTCTGAATAAATTTTGGTTTGACTATTCTTGAGATAAGGGACAAAACATGTCCTACACACCAAAGCCCTCTTTATGTTGAAAATAAATAAATTCATCAAAATAAAAATACTTAAAAAGTTACATCTAAAGGAAATCTGGATACTCGAGACATTCATTGCATTTATTTTTAAATAATTTTGTTAGTATTATTTTAAATACATGCTCTATACTTGGAAAATACATGTAATTTAAACAGTCCTCAGCATGAGGTCACACTGTAAAATTGCCAAATAAAGTGTTTAAAAATGCAACAAATTCAAAAATATACATTTAAATTGAAAGGCAGAGATCTGTAATATATCAAACAAATATAAAAAGTAAGTCTTGAATTATATTTTCCATAAAAAAAAATTGCCTATCAAAGTTGTGTCCTCACTTTGCGTCAGCTCCGTCAGAATTTTTTATAATTCTGAGTAAATCAGGCAATGTCATGGTCATCTTCAACTCTGAGGACCCCTTTCCTATTTCCTGCTCTTTGTGGATCTTACAGTTGGACATACAGTCCTGGAAGTTTTATATTTTTTTTTAATACAATTAAATATAATTATAACAGCTTTAACATGTTAAATATTCAGTTTTGTCAACTCCATCAGACGTCATCTCCGTCAGGTTTTATGTATGACGAAGTTGACTTGTAAGCTGATGGAGTTGACAAATGTTCACAAAAACTCTTTATATGGTGATATTTTTTTGCATATAGGGGACCACTCTAATGTTGTTTCATGATTTTATTTACATTTGGCCTGATTTACATGCCTTATACATAGCATCTTTACATCTACTGTCACCATGAAATCAAAATGAATGATTCTTATTTATTTATGGAATATTGCAGTTATTGTAAATAATTTGTACACATCATTTTTTTTTTTTTTTTTTTTTTTTTTTTTTTTTTGTATACAACCTGTCACTCACATGATATCACAGCAATAGCAAACCCTGATGTAATGGACTTCATAAAGAGCGAAAATGTTCATTGCATTTCTCACTGCTTTAGTCACGCAGGTCAGGCACAATTAAAATGTACATAATTGATGCGGTTTAAAGAGAGACTACAGATCTTTTGGATTTACATTAGGAAAAGATTCCTGTTGCTGAGCGGTACACAATAATGCTTACCATTACTCTCCTTACAACCTAACATTCACTTCCTGTATTCTGTGAGCTACTGGAGACCCAGTAACCTACT
This sequence comes from Megalobrama amblycephala, assembly GCF_018812025.1. NCBI lineage: Eukaryota > Metazoa > Chordata > Actinopteri > Cypriniformes > Xenocyprididae > Megalobrama > Megalobrama amblycephala. Next base: position 25,077,539 of record NC_063051.1, read on the forward strand.
TTTTACAAGAAAATATTATTTCAGTCTTTATACTTTAAAAGTTCATGTTTAATTCAATGTGTTACTTGCCATTTTTGTAATTATTGTATTTGTGAGTGTACTAGCAATTTCAGACTGAAAATTGTAAGTAAATATATAATATTTTTGTCTAAGATCACTTTTTTTCTCTCTTTTTAATTCTGTCATACAGCTCTGGAGTCCAAACTAGTCAATCAGCTCTGTGAGGATGAAAACGGAGCACTAATCTTCAGTCGCATCAATGGTTTTGAAAACGGATATGGAATTAATGGCAACCGCATCAATGGTAACAGCAGATATAATTATGGCACCAACATAAATGAAGGCAACAGAGAGAACAAGGGAACACGCTCTGGGATGAACACTGACACTCAAGGGCGCAGGAGGGGAGAAACTTTTGCGCCAACAGTTGGTCCAGACATTAATGAGGTTAGTGCACTAAAGATAATGAATGGATTTTTTTTTTAAATTGTGTTCTAATTTAATTTTGTGTGTATGTTTGTAATGTTCCCTCAGGAGATTGAGCATGTAACTGAGACACCAGACACAAACACTTCAGAGCAAAGCAGTGGTAGAGGAGATACTCCAACAGTCACTGGGACATCCACACATAGCAGACCTTCATCATCATCATCATCAACATCAACAACTGTGAACTCGTCATCATCCTCAGTGCTGTATATACCAGCCCCACGACCACCTTTACCTAAAGGTAAACACATGACGCACTCACTAATCCACTACAAAACACACAAAGTTTAGGGTCAGTAAAAAATAAAATTATATATATATATATAACATACATACATACAGTCCAAAAGTTTGGAACCACTAAGATTTTTTTTTTTAATGTTTTTAAAAGAAGTTTCGTCTGCTCACCAAGGCTACATTTATTTAATTAAAAATACAGTAAAAAACAGTAATATTGTGAAATATTATTACAATTTAAAATAACTGTGACTGTGTACTATTTAAATATATTTGACAAAGTAATTTATTCCTGTGATGCAAAGCTGAATTTTCAGCATCGTAACTCCAGTCTTCAGTGTCACATGAGCCTTCAGAAATCATTCTAATATGCTGATTTGCTGCTCAATAAACATTTATGATTATTTTCAATGTTGAAAACAGTTGTGTACTTTTTTTTTTCAGGATTCCTTGATGAATAGAAAGTTCAAAAGAACAGCATTTATCTGAAATACAAAGCTTCTGTAGCATTATACACTACCGTTCAAAAGTTTGGGGTCAGTAAGAATTTTTATTTTTATTTTTTTTTAAAGAAATTAAAGAAATGAATACTTTTATTCAGCAAGGATGCATTAAATCAATGGCAGTAAAGACATTTATAATGTTACAAAAGATTAGATTTCAGATAAACACTGTTCTTTTGAACTTTCTATTCATCAAATAATCCTGAAAAAAAATATTGTACACAAATATTTTGTACAATTGTACACATGATTTCTGAAGGATCATGTGACACTGAAGACTGGAGTAATGATGCTGAAAATTCAGCTTTGCCATCACAGGAATAAATTACTTTGTGAAATATATTCAAATAGAAAACAGTTATTTTAAATTGTAATAATATTTCACAATATTACTGTTTTTACTGTATTTTTAATTAAATAAATGTAGCCTTGGTGAGCAGACGAAACTTCTTTTAAAAACATTAAAAATCTTAGTGGTTCCAAACTTTTGGACTGTGTGTATGTGTGTGTGTATATATATATATATATATATATATATATATATCTTTTTTATTAATAATATATTTATTCATTTATTTATTTAAATTCATAGTTTTATTCAGCAAAGATGCATTAAATTGGTCAAAAGAAATATTAAAGACATTTATAATGTTACAAAAGATTTCTATTTAAAATAAATAGTACTTTTTAACTTTCTATTAAAGAATCCTGAAAAAATGTATCATGGTTTACACACACACAAAATTATTACAGTTTTTTTTTTTTTAATTTATTGTACATAAAAATACAAAGATAAAGTCCACAATAGGTTGTATGCTAGTTTGGGAAGGGGGCAAATCCCTGATTTCGTAGTTACTTACTCATTACTTACTTTCTTGTTTACATTAATATTCAAATTCCAATCGGAAGTGAGCGTCCATATGAACACTCAAATTTCTTATTATTGCTGTTTATATAATTGTTGAAAATATGATGTTTTTAAAATATGCATTAAAGGTGCTAAAGAGGATGTTTTGTTTTATACATTTTTGCAATATTACTTGAAACTGTCTTTACTAACTGATAAAAGATCATCACGTAAACGATTGGCCCTCTGGCTTGTCAATCACTGCCATTACGTTCCTTGTGAGAGAAGAGCGCGGCTGCGCGCTCCAGTAACTTTCCACACTCTACAGGCACCGCATCGCATGCAATGTTTTTGTCAGGAGACAGGAGTAACAACTACAGATTATGAGTTACCTGCGGTGAGTCCGACATAATGAATCCACTAACACGACACAGCGAATTCCGGTGGTAAACACTCGAGTTCCAATACTCGTGCACAAGTTTTGGGAGGCGTTCCCTTGAAATGAGCTGTGAAGGAGGGGGGTTGTTCTTACACATGTGCTCATTTCAAAAACTCACTAGCAGTCTTTGGTTTCTCAGTCGACGAAAAGATCCTCTTTAGCACCTTTAAATGAGTGTGAGTGCATATATTCCCTCTCTGTTCTCAACTTTAAATCTAGCTGTCTCTCCTTTGAACCATGCATTTAGTCACATTTACCTAATGTATAAACGTATAAACTATTAAACGCATTTCTTACAGTTTATTTAAACTTCATATGAAATGTATATGACATAAATGTATGTAATAAACATAACATTAACTCAAACTCTTCCGCCATCTAGCTGTAAAATGAATCATGAGGATTCGCTACCCTGGGTCACATGACTATAAATGATAAAATTACTTTTTTGATGTGACCATCGCATGGACCCTTCAGTAACAGACTTGGGGTAGGGCCCTTTGTGAAGGGATTCCGGTGTTCACTTTCATTTGGAAGGCCCCTACAAATGCCGTCCCCTTCCCGAAGTGCCCTTCACAAGAGTGCAAAAACTCAGTTTGGAATTGCAAAAGCAAGTAACCAAGGGACATATTCTCAGTGCCCACCATCTTGCTAAAAAAAATTTTTTTTTTTTTACATCTATGTTCAGAGGTTGTGCCTCTGGACCCTCGTTGTGAGCTGCTCCTGGATCAGGGCCGTTGTCGGGACTATAACATCCGATGGTACTATGACCGGCAGGCCAACGCCTGTGCACAGTTCTGGTACGGAGGCTGTGACGGGAACCGGAACCGCTTTGACACAGAAGAAGAGTGCAAGAGGACATGTGTGGTCGTGAGAGCAGGTAAAATACACACCTGATAAGTAAATGTTACAGCAAATGAAAATGGGCACCAGTTCCTGCCATATAGTTACACTCTTTTCTTTGTGTTTAGGAGGCTGATATACATTGTGGATAAATTTTCCTTTATCTGCAATTCCTCACTTATCACTGCAACGGACCTGCACTGAAATACATAAAGCATATGAAAAATTTTGTAGGAAAGGACATTTGAGGGACATTGTAATGCAACAGTAGATAACTAAGAAAGAACAGTACTTTCATATCACAACCAGCAGAACTGTGAATAAGCAGTATTGTAATATTGTACACTGTCTGTCATATTTACACAACATTCATTGAATTGGCATTTATGTAATAAAGGAAATGTGTTCTTGATTTTGAGAACCAATGTTGTTAGTATCAGTGAAAGCCTTTTTTTTTTTTTTTTTTTTTTTTTTTTTTTTTATTAATCTTTTATGTACTTTTTGTAATAAAATATTTTGTACATGGATAAATGGCTTGGCTTGGCAAATTCAAATGTTCTGTAATTCCATGTTCACTAAATTATGGAGTATTTTCTGTTCTGCTCAAAGAGGATTTGTGCTGCTTTTTATGGTCAATGACATGACATGCATATTTTTGTGTCCAAGTGCATTATTTCCTTTTAAAAATATTTGATAAATTCATGACATAAATCACTTTATTCTATAAAACCTATTTAGTTTCAATTTATTTAGTAGTTTAAATAATACATATTATTATTTTATGTTTTGTTATCTTAAACCCTCAAAATGTCAGGTGGTGCAACTGTCTGAACAAATGAATAGACTAAGAAAACTATTTAAATTTTAAACTAAATATGGCATCATTTTAGGTTTGAAACCTTTCATATAAACAAATTTTAAAAATATCAGTTTTAAAGTTGTTGAGATAATTGCTAGCCAAATGTTTTTCAATTTGTATATTCTCAAATGTCAGGGTGGCGCAACTGCAAACATGACTCTTTTATTATGAATCGACAAGGTAATAACAGTAAACATGATGATGCATCATCCAGAGGAACCCAAGTGATCCTTGTGGCAGAGTGAAAAGGTTTGTAGATATCTCCCAAATACTGCTAAATTCAAGTATGGGTAGGTTGGTATCCTTTCCATGTCAGATAGTGTATATACATACAACTATTTGGTTGTACCACCTGACATAAAAACCGTCAAATTAATTTAAACAATTAAAAACTTGAAATGTTATTTAACAACTGAAAGATGGTTCAAAACACCTTTTTTGAAGCTTTATAGATTGACTATAATAGATTTCTAATGAGGTAACGTGGTTCTCTTGAGGTTACACACTGCCATCTTCTGGAAAGAAATTAAGGTACCATATTGTGGTATTGTGATGTCCAAGGATGACTATAATACTTGAGGCAGTTATCCCCTAGCATTCCAATTCATCTCAATGGCAGTTGCATGGGATGCAGTCCTGGAAGTAGATGACCTGCCATTTTTGTTCATGTGACCAATTACTTTGGAGCAAAGGGTTGGGTCCAGTTAGCTCCTTGCTACTGGTGCCTATACTACACCATTATGTTGGCAAAAACCTCTTTCTCCATTTTTCTCAAATTTGTATTATCTTTTCACAAAAATGTATATACGTGAAGTCCCTGGGTTTAGTTAAATATAGTAGGGCCCCAAGACAATCAACCCCAAAATAAAAGTGGTATGATCTTCAGCTAATGTCTATCTGTCTTAAAATATGAAATTAAGCTGGTATATTAGTAATTTCTCTCTTTCTCATTTGTGCTTGTTATTAATATCTCCTCATGCTTTCTCTTTTAGTCTCACACATCTGTCCCTTATGCTTTGACTTAAATTACATGACTCCTTCCCCCAACACCTTTCTGCCTGTTTTAATTTTAGTAATAGTGTCTCTAGTCTGACTGCTGCTCTCCCCTGAGCCCTGAGATAATTCTAGAACCATTTACTAGGGCTGAAAAAACATGTTCCATATTTGTGATTTCCAAGTTAACACACCCTTTTGAATGGCACCCATGTTCCAATGAAGTTCAATGATAAGTTTGAGATGTCTTTTTTATTAACCCAAATTACTGTTTAACTAGGAAGTATTTATCATTAATCTTTTGTTTGTGTTTAGCCGTGTTTTCCACACTGAAAAAGTGCAAAATTTGTACCTTTAGTACTATAGTATAACAGCTTGTCACTGGGGCAATACTTTAACAACTTTGTAGCTTATCTACCCCTAAAAGGTGCATATAGTACCTTAGAGCAGTGTTTCTCAACCAGGGGTCCATGGACCCTTAGTGGTCCTTGACATAATGCCAGGGTGTCCTTATAAAATATCTGAATATGAATATTTGTATATTTTGTCATTTGACATGTTCCCATAAAAGAAGATAATATATGTATAAAATAACTGACGAAATGACTAAATATAGAACAAGTCAACTAATGTAGTAGTAAAATATACTTAATTACATTTGATCGTCACAAAGGCATTAATGATACCAATGAACCAATTTTATTCTGGGGTCCTAGAGGATGGTTCCAAATATGACAGCGGCCCATTACTCAAAAAAGGTTGAGATTCACTGCCTTAGAGCAGCGTTTCTCAACCAAGGGTCCGTGGACCCTTAGTGGTCCTTGATGTAATGCCAGGGGGTCCTTATAAAATATCTGAATATGAATATTTGTATGTTTTGACATTTGACATGTTCCCATAAAAGAAGATGATATATGTATAATATAACTGACGATATGACTGAATATTGGACAAGTCAACTAACGTAGTTGTAAATTATACTTGATTGCATTTGGTCATCACAAAGACACTAATGATACCAATGAGCCAACATTATTCTGGGGTCCTTGAGGACGGTTCTAAATATGACAGGGGTCCATTACTCAAAAAAGGTTGAGATTCACTGCCTTAGAGTACCCTACTATGAACCTTTTAGGGGTAACTAAGGTATAAAGATGTCCATTTGAGCTGTTGTACTTCTAAAGGTACAAGTTTTGCACTTTTTTTAACTAAGTGTAACTAACTACCTTAAGCATTTTGTCTCCTCCCAGGATCTGACGCCTGTATAATAAAGTTTGGGTGACTCAAGGCACAGAGTGGTTGAGGCAGCTGAAAATGGCTCATCACCTGTTGTAGTCGCAGTTGTCTCTAAACACTGCAAGTGAACCCTTCATTTATGTGGGCAATTGAACTCAAAGACTCTTGCACACAAACGTGTAGACAAAGTATAGAAGAATAGAATTGGATTGGTGAAACTTGTAGACTCATAGTTCTCCTCAGATCTTTATGTGGCCCGTCCCGCTGACAGCTGGCGTCTTGGCTGGCCGTCACATTGGGATCCCCTTCTTCACAACTAGGATTGAGGGATGACGGAGGCAGTGGGGGTGGACAAGAGCGGCAGGGTTATATTTAGAATGGCAGGATTAAATAACAGCCCCTTCACCCTGGGAATCTTTTCAGCACTCTGTCCTTTCCCAGCCCGGACGGTGTGGCGAGCACAACTGCAGCCACCTTCTCCACTTCTTTCTTCTCTTGTCCTACAATTCCCATTTCAAAACAGAACAACATGGATCCCAAAGCCATAAAAGAGGAGCTGCGGCTGTTCCAGAGCACCTTGCTGCAGGATGGACTGAAGGAACTTCTGAATGAGAACAAGTTTGTGGACTGCACTTTAAAAATCGGTGACCGCAGCTTTCCCTGCCATCGCCTGATCATGGCCGCCTGCAGCCCCTACTTCAGAGAGCTCTTCTTCTCCGAGGACGGCAAGGAGAAGGAAAGCGGCAAGGAAGTGGTTCTGGACGATGTCGATCCTAACATCATGGACATGGTCATCCAGTATCTGTATTCGGCTGAGATTGACTTGACGGACGACAACGTTCAGGAGATCTTTGCAGTGGCGAACCGTTTCCAGATTCCTTCAGTGTTTACAGTATGTGTGAATTATCTTCAGAAGAAGCTTTCGCTGTCTAATTGTCTAGCCGTCTTCCGGCTCGGCCTGGTCCTCAGTGTTCCCAGGCTCGCCATAGCTGCACGTGATTTCATCGCTGACCGCTTCGAAACCGTGGCTGCCGAGGAGGAGTTCCTTCAGCTGGCACCTCATGAGCTCTTGGCCCTGATTGGTGGAGACACGCTTAATGTGGAGAAAGAAGAAGTTGTGTTCGAGGCGGTGATGAAGTGGGTCCGCAGCGACAAGGCCAAGCGCGCCAAGAGTTTGGGGGAAGCGTTCGACTGCATCCGCTTCCGCCTGCTTCCAGAGAAGTACTTCCGGGAGAAGGTTGAGAACGATGACGTCATCAAGGCCGATCCAGAACTCTTGAAGAAGCTGCAAGTCATCAAAGATGCCTTTGGAGGAAAACTCCCTGAGAAGAAACCCAAAGAGAAGAAAGAAGGAGAGGTGAACGGCACAGAGGAGGAAGAGGAGCTGCTGCCAGGTTACTTGAATGATACTCGTAGACTGGGGATGTATGGACGAGATCTAATCCTCATGATCAATGACACGGCTGCTGTGGCGTACGACGTGGCCGAGAATGAGTGTTTTCTGGCTGCCATGGCAGAGCAAGTGCCGAAGAACCATGTGAGTCTCTGCACCAAGAAGAACCAACTCTTTGTCATCGGGGGCCTGTTTGTTGATGAAGAAAGCAAAGAGTCTCCACTGCAGTGCTACTTCTACCAGGTACAAATCAACTTTGAAAACTTGGTGCTGGTGTGATGGTAACCACAGGTTTTTTTAAACTAGCTTTACCAGTAGGGACCTCCATAGTCTTTATGCATGTCCACCGGCATTTATCTGGTCTGGACCAGCATGGAAGTATTCTTTTTATGGGTTTTTAACTAAATTAACTTTAATCTGCAAACTTGAATCAAATTCCAAGATACTTTTCTGCCTATTTTTTTCTTCAGTTCTTCTTTAGAGTTACCTGCAAAACGGCTTTTGTAAACAACTTGCGATAACACTTTACAATAAGGTTCAGTTTGTTAACACTGGATATCATTAATTAACAATGATCACTACTTTTACCGCATATAGGATACATTGTATCCTGCATATACTAATACATTTTTATCATTTCAAGTTTTATAAATTAACATGAATGTATTCTAAACAAATATGAATTACCTATGTATAGACCTATCAAGTCAGGTCAAATTTCTTTGTGGAACGCTTTTTTAATAATACACATTGTTTCACAGCAGCTTTACATAAAATCATGATGTTAATGTTTATAATATCTTGATATCTTCATGCCTTATAGTAGCATTTAACAGATTAGAGCTGGTAAATAATAGTTTACATTTTGCGACAATTCAAGCAATCAAGAATTTGAGATTTGCTACTGTATAGTATATATCACCCTAAGAGCTGGGCGATAATATACAAGTATGAAATATCTGAAATAAGATGCATATGTAAACAATTTAGTCTATATTATTAAAAAAAAATATATGAACCTAGATTTATAAATGCTGCAAAAAAAAGTTGGTATTGTTAGTTCATGATATTTAAACTAATTTTAATGAGTTGAACCAAAGTGTTATGGAAATTATTTGTCATTTTAAAACTATTTTGTCCTATCCAGCTGGACAGTATTGCTGGCGATTGGAGGGCAATGCCACCTATGCCCAGCCCTCGATGCCTGTTCAGTCTGGGTGAATCTGAACACCTGCTGTTCGCCATCGCTGGCAAAGACCTGCAGACCAACGAGTCCCTCGACTCTGTCATGTGTTATGACTCTGAGTATGAATTCAACTAATATGTACATAATTTTGTCTGTTCAACTGCTGATTCTGCTCTTCACACATGAGTGGGCTACTGGCTCAGATGTATGTTTTCAATAATATTTCATTTCATTGCAGAAAGATGAAATGGAGCGAGACCAAGAAACTTCCTCTGCATATTCACGGCCATGCAGTTGTCTCACATAACAATTTGGTGTACTGCATTGGAGGAAAGACAGATGACAAGTAAGAGTGTGTGTGTAAATGAGATCAGTGGTGCTCAAGAACATATGGTGTAGTTTGCAGCTGTCTGTGCTCCATCAAAGTTCCTCAACAATCCTTTGTACAATGTGACACTTAAGTCCAATTCGTGCTGAACCAACAGGAGGCAACAGACAATTCGTAGAGAGTACCCCTGTTGCTGTCTGTCAGCTCCCGATTGAACATGCTGAATCTGCGTTTGTCTGTTTTGGAATGTCTGAGAAGTGACGTACTGTAATCTGGTGACTGTCGGCATTGGTCTGTGTCTGTCAGTGCAATGTGAATTGGCCTTTAAAGGCCCTTTTATCATGAGGAATTGATTTTGAATTCATCTTCATGAAACTTAAAACTTCCTCTTCAGTCCAAAAAAAGCATTTATTGACATTGAGCAGCCTAGACACTATTATTACTAAACACCAGAGGAACTAGAGTGAGTAAAAAGTAAAGAACATTTGCCAAACTTTGTAATGTTTCTGTCTGTGTGTAGCACCTACAGCTCTGCAGAACCTTCTGAATCATTATAATGTTAGAAACGAGTGGCTAAAGTTTAATATAAGTAAATATTAAATAATAATACAAATTATACAAATATTTCTGTTACATTGAATAAGTACATAATAAAAAAAAAAACTGCCCCTTTAAAGTCAGAAAGTCAGTTTGAGGCGAAGCGCAAGTTACTACATTTTGAAGAAAGATTACAAAACACATTTTTCTTTAAAATAACGTACACCAATTAATTTTTTCACAATCACACCAAGAATGGTAATTAAATACAAAGTTCTGTCATGAAACTCTAGATGGCGCAGGCTGATAGGTCCTAATACTTAGTCCTACGGTCTGCTCTGCTCACTGTCCTGGGGCAAATTTTCATCTTTGTCATGTTACTTTTTCTTCATAAATGTGATTTACTGTAGACTGGGGCCATTGCAGATAGATTACATTTACTTTTACCATTACATTTGTTTTTGGCAGACACTTTATGGTATTTATGTAATACCTAAGGAGTTATCAGATGATTCTAGTCAAATAGGAGTCACTGGCTGTCCTTTAGTGTCAGAACACATTACATTGTATGCAGTCATTTTTTTCACTTTGTTATTCCAAGTTTTAGATATTTTGGTATTTAAAATAAGCAAAAATACAATGTTGCCTAGCTGAAATAAAATAGGTTAAAGTTTTGTTTTTCTATTTCAGTTAATGTTTATTAGTAATTTTAGTTTTGGTTGGCTAACTATAATAACCCTAGTATGCTTTTGTTATTTTTTCTGTGGGCCACAACAAGATTTTTTGAAGAATCTTCACACAACTCTTTTTCAAATTCAATAAAAGTCCATATTTACAGCTGTCAAGCTCCAAATAAAGACAAAAAACACCATAAACCCAAATAAAATGTCAGAAGTCATGTTTGACGTCAATGATATTTGCTCTCAAGACACGCAAAAAACAAAGATGTTTGAAAAAGGTCTTTTTGTCCAATCTGAAATTGTCAAAATAACATGCTTTTGAATTTACAGTGCTCAGCGTTAATGAGTACACCCCCTTTGAAAAGTAAAATTTTAAACAATATCTCAATGAACACAAAAACAATTTCCAAAATGTTGACAAGACTAAGTTTTATATAACATCTGTTTAAAGGGATAGTTCACCCAAAAATGAAAATTTGATGTTTATCTGCTTACCCCCAGCGCATCCAATAACTATCCCTTTAACTCAATCTGCCAGCAAACACATCATTCTCTATAGGGCACAGCTGATTGGTTCCTGCTGTATCAGTAGCCAATAAGCTCGCTGCTTAGCATTTGCTAGCAGTGCAGTGCGCTTTCAGAAACCCTCCACCTTCCCCAGCTCCACCTGTATCTGCTACAGGTAATTAATGTATGTTATATTGTACAGCAGCAGCATGTCTTACTTGCTCACAGCAGCATGTTAGGTATGTATTGGCAGTAGTAAGTCCCGTACTTGCTCTGCAGGAGCAGCAGCGTAGCAGATATTCCACCAAGACCAAACATATCAACATTGTCATATCGATTACCTTGCCAAACACTCTGAGAGTTGTCATGACAGAAATAAGGTCAATTTTGATTTCATGTTTCGAAGGAGCTGACATGCACGAATCAGTGCACTGTAAATCCCTTTTGATGAAAGTAAATAAATCTCTCTTGTCTCTCTCACAGCAAAGCTATCAATAAAATGTTCGTGTACAACCACAAGCAGTCTGAATGGCGAGAACTGGCTGCTATGAAGATACCCAGAGCAATGTTTGGTGCCGTAGTTCATAAGGGAAAAATCATTGTAACTGGGGGAGTGAATGAAGAAGGACTCACAGCTTTATCTGAAGTCTACGATTTTGGAACAAACAAGTATGATTACTCATCCTCACCAGTGTTATTTTAGCATTAATTATATACTTTTATAGTATTTATTTTCAGTTTTCATTTTAATTTTAGTTTTAGTCATTTTGTTATGTGCTTTTATTTTTTTTAAGTTTCTATTTTAGTCATTTTAGTACTTAAAATTAATTTCAGTTTTTCATCTACTATTTATATATTACTGTATTTCAGCATTATTTCAATTAACAAATAGTTTTAGTTTTAGTTAACTATAAACAGAGTCCCTTTAAGACAAGTCATTTCACTCGGCGGCCATCTTTGAAACGCCTCTCGGGCATCCTGGGCATCATGCAATCTCTTTGAATGGGGAAACATCAAATTCTCCAAAACTGTTCGCCAACCTTACGATTAAATTTCATATTTGAAATCACCAATGAACTCTAACAACAACCGGCTCATAAATTTAGTTTCTAAACGCTCGAATCATGACTAAAAAAACTATTTTTCAGGCTGGATCAAGCTAATGCGCATGCACAGACCTAAATGCGCGTCTCTTCGGAGGCGCGCGTCTGACTGTTTCTATAGAAACCGGTGATTCTAACGGCCGCTGAAGTGACGCGATGACTTTACCAGTCGGCGATTGGCTCTTATTTAGAAGGCGGGACTTATTCCGCCATATTGCTACACTTTCTCCCATTCAAAACAATACGAGTGACATGTCTTGTGTTATTCTATAGTCTTTGCTATAAAGCACTGTTCCTCACTGTGAGTAGTGCACCTGAACAAACTAAATCAATACTATTTTTTTTTTTACGGGTTTTCTTGTTATACGAAACGATAATATTATGTCTGTCCAGAGATTTAGCATTCTACATGTTGTCTTCCAGTGCTTAGCCATCTTTTATCATCTCTTCACTGCTTCTGCATGTAAAAAATGAAATCTATACAATGTGTTATATTAATTAATATCATTTGCTCTCAGGTGGGACACATTCACAGAGTTCCCCCAAGAACGCAGCTCTGTGAATCTTGTGAGCACCGGAGGAAACCTCTTCGCAATTGGTGGTTTTGCTATTGTAGAGCTGGAAGACAAAAATGTCGGACCCTCCGAGCTCACTGACATATGGCAGTAAGTAATCCTGTTTTTGTGTCATCCAACCAACCAATCAATAACTAAACAAATTAATTAGTCAAGTTCCAAGAACCCTGGAATAATGCCAGGGAATAAACCCAATAATGATTGTCCTTCTTAAAGGTGAATTATGTACGATTTTTTACATTAAAATAGAATCTCCTAACCCAGTTCATTGTTCATTGATGACTATTAGTATGCCATACGCAGTGTTGGGAGTAACGCATTACAAGTAACGTGAGTTACATAATCAGATTACTTTTTTAACTTTTCAAGTTACTTTTTCAAATCAGTAATGCAAGTTACTTAGTTTTCCCATTTATTGACTGACAGCTCTCCTGTCCCATGTTGAGAGAAATCGGGAGTAAAGGTGCATTGCTGTATGAACATGATGGATATTGTAGTTCTAGACTAAATGTGAGCATGCATTTATCGAACCTTTTTTTTAAATAAACAAGCAGACCCAGCCCAGGTGAGAAAAAGTAACGTAAAAGTAATGTAACATATTACTTTCCATAAGAAGTAACTAACACAATTAGTTACTTTTTTAGGGAGTAACGCAATATTGTATCCCATTACTTTTAAAAGTAACTTTCTTCAACACTGCCTGAATGTGTAAACATTGAGCCTCCCAGCTTCTGAAGCAGGCAGAGCCAGAAAGTGTTTAGCCGATGTGGGTCCATGACAATATGTTACATGGAGGAAAAAAAAATACAGCTTCAGAAGTGGAAGCCAAATTTTGCTGCATGTAAGATTAAACAGGTCATAAACACGTCAAAGCGAACGGGGCATTGCGATGCAACACACTACAAAGTATGTTTCATGTTTCAAGACAGTCACGTTCACTCTAGACAGAGTTAGTATACTCTACTCAATTGCATACACATGACACATAGCAACACAGCTAAAAGTATTCCTAATATGTTGGAGCTTTTATTAGAAGTAGCCTAGTTTTACCTGTTGAGGCATGTATTCACAAGCACACGTAAGTGCCGTGTTTGTGATGTTTGAGTTGGGGAGGTGCAAAAAAAAGGGCAAAATGATTATAGGCCTTACTTCATACAACATTGATACATGACAATGCATTGACCTGCTTTCTTTCACAGGTATGAGGAAGACAAAAAGACATGGAGCGGCATGCTGAGAGAGATGCGCTATGCTTCTGGCTCCTCTTGTGTTGGCATGCGTCTGAATGCTGCCAGGATGCCCAAACTCTAAATGAAAACCCTTTTTTGAAGTGTGACTCCCAATGGGCATGTGACCTCAGCTCACAGCTGGTTGTGGTCAAGCATAGTCTAAAATGAGAAGCCAATGGAACTAAAAGTGTAAAAAAGCTTTAGGTTCTTCTTTTTTTCTTTTACATTTTAGACTAATGTGAAATAAATGTGTATGTGTGTGTGAACAAGCCATTTCTCATTTAATGCCATGACAGCAAGAACAGGTGCACGCCTATTTCTGTGTTGTTAATATACTGTAATAAAAATAAACTCTAGTTCTCTTCTTCAATACTGGTAGGTTACTATATGTATATGCATTTTTTTTTTTTAAATAAACATTTTTAAACCATATCAACTAACTTGTGGTGTTTTTTGTAGTAGACAGTTGATTTCCTTGATAATTGTAAAAAAAAAAAAAAAAAAAAATATATATATATATATATATATATATATATATATATATATATATATATATATATATATATATATATATATTCTGGCTAGGACTGGCTGGTTGCATTGTTTTTACAGAAATACATTTGTATTCTTTATTGATTATTTACTTTTTAGCTATCATATATTACAATGCTGATGTGAAGGTGAACTAGATGCTATTTCTCAGTACTTTGTGTATGTGTGGGGGATTGTATGTGGCACACAGGGAACCTGCTTAAGCAGGACGTGGAGGCTGAAAGTCAAGTTTATCCTTCACAGCACCTACATGTATCGCATCTCAACCCCTGTTTGATGAGGATTCTGGAATGGGTGACCGGGATCGACGGCTGTGGTTTGGACTTCGGTAGAAGTGCAAAGATCTGGTTCTGTTTCTAATTTGATTCACCTCCTGTGTGAAAAAGAATCAGAAAATTGTTTTAAAGTGAACATACAGATGAACAACAGGAGAACAACAACATCACGAGAAACATCTGACTGTCTGCAGGTGGGAGAAATATGCATATCCATCAGACTCCAGCAAATATCCATCAGACTCCAGCAAACACGTATTGATACCAAAAGCCTGTTTGTTTCTGACTGGTGTGAACAGACTCATATTCATCACAGTAGCTTCTCCTGCAGCAGGGAATCATAACAGCATCAGTCAGCAGATCCTTACAGATCAGACACAGCAGCGCGTCAGGCACTGGTGAGGATCAAGGCTCTTTCTGGGCCGAGAAGGTTGCCGTCTGTTTCTTCCCAATAGCATAGGCCTCACTGAACAGGTCAAGCACAAACAGACACAATGATGGCGACTGAGATTTTAGCAAACACTAGAACATGCAATCCGATGGCTCAGTGAGGCCTCCATAGGGAGTAATGGATACTTCCTCTCTCAAGATCCATAAAGGTACTTAAAACATATTTAAATCAGTTCATGTGAGGACAGTGGTTCAATATTAATATTATAAAGCGACGAGAATATTTTTGGAGCGCCAAAAAAAAAATTAACGACTTATTTAGTGATGGGCAATTTTAAAACACTGCTTCAGGAAGCATTGGAGCATAAATGAATCAGTGTGTCGAATCTGCTGTTCGGAGCGCCAAAGTCACGTGATTTCAGCCGTTGGCAGTTTGAAACGCGATCTGAATCATGATTCGACACACTGATTCATTTATGCTCCGATGCTTCATGAAGCAGTGTTTTGAAATCGGCTATCACTAAATAAGTTGTTAAAAAAAAAATTTTGGCGCTCCAAAAATATTCTCGTCGCTTTATAATATTAATATTGAACCACTGTCCTCACATGAACCAATTTAAATATGTTTTTAGTACCTTTATGGATCTTGAGAGAGGAAATGTCATTGCTCCCTATGGAGGCCTCACAGAGCCATCGGATTTCAACTAAAACAACTTAATTTGTGTTCTGAAGATTAATGAAGGTCTTACGGGTGTGGAACGTCATGAGGGTAAGTAATAAATGACAGAATTTTCATTTTTGGGTGAACTAACCCTTTAACTCTTTCCCCACCAGCATTTTTTTTTTTAAAGTTGTGAGCCGGCACCAGTGTTTTTGTTCATTTTCACAAAAATGTCATGGCCCCAATATTTTGTATGAATATCTGAATATGCAGTATATCAAAAGAAAGAACAGACCCTCTGCTTTAAAACAACAACAACAAAAGTCATCTTATTCTAACTTCTTGCATTCTTTTTTATCAACGCTTGAATGTGGGTAGATTTCATAAAAAGCCAACATTTTGAGCAAAAAGCTATGAAAATCACATTTTTGTCAAAGGCTACATCTGGATCAAATTCAGTGTGATTATCAAAACATAGATGGAGTAGATCAAGTCCATCAACACCCCTAAACCTTGCACAGTCCTACCCACATTAGGCCATTTTGATTTATATGCTGTTTATTGTTGATGATCGCATTATTTTTCATATGTATCTGCTTACATATGAGATTGTTAGTTTCTGCTTCTTTTTTTGCCTGTGTTTTAATCTGGAGATACTGTATTTGTACTGTACTTGAGATACTGTACTCCGGCTGGTTTGAGTCTCAGTACTGGCAGGAAATGTAGTGAATGAACAGCGCTCTCAACTGAGGTGCCCTAGCAAGACTCCTAACCCCCAAACGCTCCCCGGGCGCCGCAACAAAAAAGTTAAACATGAAGATTAGTGCAACAGCTTTTCTATATAGGCATACTGTTTTTCAGGATCCACTTAATGGTTCAGGCAAATTACTGCAAAACAAAACACAAAAGAGTTCAAAATAATGACTAAAACACCAATGACAGACTGATGATTCTTTTATTCACGTGACTTGACAGATCTTTTGTTTGTGGATTTCAGCGGGATTCAGCTTTTCGTCTATTACTATCTGACACCATCACTGTCATAAGAACATAACGACTTCTGTACTAGTATTACAGCAGCAGATTAACCCCTTCAGACATAAATTATGTTCCACTGAGCAAAAAAAAAAAAAAAAAAATATCCACTTGATATTTGCTCTTCTTTTGTGTATAAATGAGTCTAAAAAAAGTTTTGTGCAAACTCATTTTTTATTAGATTTTTTTCATGTCCACAATGGACATCAGGGCTGAAGCAGATAAGATGATAAAATGAATTCTCAAAAACTTTTTTATATTTTTGTTGTTTGCTGTTTGTGTGTACTTGCTGGTTTTGATAAATATCATAGACTGTAAAAAGATAAATATATGATTGTGTGCATAGCATCAGGGCATCAGTGTGTGTGTGTTGCTGTTGCTGTGTATGCACTCATTTCACATTCGCTGTTTCTGTTAAAAAACTATCAGAAACAGCGAAAACTAATAAAACTAATGAGAAACTGAATGACAGTTTATGATCACACAACCTTGGTTTGTGCTTCTAGCCCACATCATATCCTCCTTTTTTTCAACGCGGAAGTGAGCTGTTTTCTATGAATGTTCGGAGACTTACGATTTCCTTAACTGGAAGAAGTTGTAAAATTATTTGCGCTACAAAGCAGTGAGTTCATTATTATGATAATAAATTAAAATAATATGATATGCAACACAACGGACTGATTTTAAACAGCTAAAAGAACTGAAAGTGGAAGCGGATGACACCTGAAGCATCGACACTCACGTTACAATGGCTGCGCCCGTTCTTACGTTAAAAATAAGGTCAATACTTTCACTAAATATTACTTTTTTTGCATGTTAGTATGTTAGTGGTGGGAATTTTGGAAAAAAAAGAAAAAAAGAAAAAAACATTCAGTGACAAATGAGTAAGTAAACAAAGTTCAACAACTTATATACTTCAACGAATTTTATATATATATATATATATATATATATATATATATATATATATATATATATATATATATATATAATTCAAGCGAAACCAAAAAACTTATATACTCTGGCGAAACTGCTAACCCCATGTGATTTTTGTCCGCATTAAGCTTCCATAGGGCTGATCAAATTTTTACCCAGAATGCTCCGCTAGTCGTCACGTGACGGCGCCATTTTTACAGACCTGCGCGCTGAGGAGGACACGAGAACGGCCAATGAACGTCAATGTTGTTTATATTGTCTTCATTTTAGTAGCATTAGTTTAACTTGGATCAAACATGTAAGTTATACACTGAGTTGAGTAGTACAAAGGGAAGAACGAAATGGAAATATTAAAAGACGCACTAATGTACACATGTAGCATGTTAGCATGCTAATCATTCAATCATTAAAAGGTTAAATGTTACGATTCTATTGCTAATGGAAGCAGATAGTGCTGATTATACACTATGCAAGTCTTCGTTAGTTAATTATGCAGTTTAAACAATGTGATACACTAGGTGTGCTGCTGGTGTTTTCACTTGTGTATTAGCATAACTGGCGTGAGGCTAGGAAAACATGCAACATGACAAAAAAATAAAGTTTTACTGTCGTTTTATTTAAAAAGTTATTTTGAATATCAAAAGCATCATAAACACAGGTAGAAGTGACCTCTTGGACAGGTTAACCGCCGTAATGTGTGTTATTCTGCTGATAGTGAAAGTGGTTAAATTGACGTTTACGGTCAGTAACTTCATTAATCCGCTAGAGTAGGCAAAAACTGTCGATATGTAGGAAGAGGACGTGCTACATTAAGCAATATTAAATACCAGTGTTTTCTATGGTGAAGCTTTCAAAATCTGTCAAAGACGTGGCTAAGTCATAATGCACAGATGTGTGAGAGTGTTGTTACACTGGTGAAACAAGTTGTTGATGTTGTATTGAGTCTGTAAGCACAAATCTTTTGCTGTACTAGAGTTTGTTGTGTTTTGTGCTTGCAGCGTGATGGGGGTGAAGGCGCAGCGTCCTCGCTGCTTCTTTGACATTGGCATCAGTAATGTGCCAGGTAAGACTCTATATGTGCTTTGTAAGACAGCTGCTCTTCAATGTCTGCAAATGTGGCATTTATTTCTCTGTTATCTTCTCCCCTGGTTTTCCTTTCTACAGCGGGGCGAGTCGTCATCGAGCTTTTCTCTGAGGCATGTCCCAAGACGTGTGAAAACTTCCGCTGCCTGTGCACAGGTAATAAACAAAACAAAACAAAAAACACTTGTTTTTCAGTTTTTTAATCTATGGATCACTCTCTCAGTGAGAGATGTTTTACATCAAGTCTTGCATTGTCCCGGGCTGCGTTTCCCAAAAGCTTTGTGAGCTCATGATACTTTTGGAAAACGCCACCCATGTCTGTATTTATGCATTGTGGGGGGGTTTCTTTTCCAGGTGAGAAAGGAATTGGCAAGACTACCCAGAAACCTTTGCACTACAAAGGAAGTCTGTTCCATAGGATAGTGAAGGACTTTATGATACAAGGAGGAGACTTCAGTGAAGGTACCACTCTCTTGCTTTTTTCCGTTGAATTATGTATATCCTGTCAGGGCTCGACAATAAGGACTGCCCGGGGCCAGTGTGAACGACGCTTGGGACAGTAGATGGAACTGTCACTTGCCCGATCGGGCCAGTGCTGTAGGGTGTGCGTTATATATCGTCTATGATATCGTAATTGTTGATTAAACGATCTGAAATTATCGAGCATGTCCCTGCGCTTTACAAAAACCAAACAAAAACACACCCATTGAGTGCACGCATACACTACGTGATGTAGGTTAGACTAGTGTGTGTGCATATTTAGATTGCACGCTTTCACTGCGTGATTTAGTCTACTAAAATGCCTTTAGAATGCCCCAGAATTCAAGATGAGGGACAAAAATGACCCTGTATATCTTTCATATTTATACAATTTAATATAGTTAAAGGTGCTAAAGAGGATGTTTTGTTTTATACATTTTTGCAATATTACTTGAAACTGTCTTTACTAACTGATAAAAGACTTTATTAGGTGCACTGAAAGTAATAATATTAATATACATCATCTGTGCACGAGGTAGGGCCTTAAAAACATCAGCCAATCGTTTACGCGATCATTGCGTAAACGATTGGCCCTCTGGTTTGTCAATCACTGCCATGACGTTCCTTGTGAGAGACGTGCACGGATTGGCCCTCTGGCTTGTCAATCACTGCCATGACGATCCATGTGAGAGACGCGCGGCTGCGCGCTCTAGTAACTTTCCACACTCTACATGCGCCGCATGCAATGTTTTTGTCAGGAGACAGGAGTAACAACTGCAGATTATGAGTCACCTGCGGTGAGTCCGACATAATGAATCCACGGCTTTAAGTCGCGCACACACTTAACGATTGTAAGGCCGATTATGAATGTAAATTGATACTTATGACTGATCGCGCTCAAATGCGTCCAGTCAGAGCCAGTTGCTTTCAGTCTGCGATTACAGTCGGTGTTCAAATTCCATGTGAAAGTATATGAATCTGCTTCAGGAGCAGGAAACAATCGCTGTATGTTGAGCATAGTCAGAATGTTTTAGCTAGTCGTTAAATGTGTGCCCGGCTTAATAACACAGCGAATGCCGGTGGTAAACACTCTCGTGCATGAGTTTTGGGAGGCGTTCCTCTAAATGAGCTGTGAAGGAGGGGGGTTGTTCTTACCCATGCATTCATTTCAAAAACTCAGTCGACAAAAATAACCTCTTTAGCACCTTTAACCAATATTAAACAAAGAGCTCCGATTTTGTCCAAATATCAGCATGATTACAGATGTGATACTGATTTTATACAGCATACAGTCTAATGAACATTTTAGAAACCAAATCGCCTGTTTTGCTCTTTCGCCAACGAAAATAGTTCCAAAGTCCACAGCATTGTTTTGCATCTCTGAGCAACACTTCCTGAATGAATCAGCCGCTTGAATGAATCAGTTGAATCTCAGTGACATTCGCTGCCACCTACTGGCAGGTTTAAGTTCACGTTTAAAGTGTCTTTTCATTTTTTTAAATAATTTCAAATAACAGTATTTAATGTTTTATATTTTCAGCATTTCAAAACATTATTTATGCATCTGTAACTGCTCTTGACTGATTAACTTTAAGTTTAAACTATTCTATAGTTATACATTAGATTACAATTTCTGTACCTGAAAATCTCCTGTTTAAACCTACATGAAAAACTTGAAAAGCACTGTTTATTTCATTTAAATGTTTGTTCTGTTGTATTTATTTTTGCTATTACTCATAATTTGATTATTTGTAACTATTTTATTACTTACTGTTTATTTGTCTAACAATATTTAAAATTTAAGTGAGTTAATCTAGTAGCTTTTGGTGTCATAACCCTATTTATTAAGGTTACATGTATCAAAAACAATAACTAGGCTTATTTTATAGGCCCATTTTCTTTTCTTTTACTTGATTATTTTTTTGTTGTGGGGCCAGTGAGAATTTTTACTTGCCCCGCCAAAATTTGAACCACTGGCCCAACCGGGCCAGTAGAAAAAAATCCTTTGCGTTGAGCCCTGCCTGTGTGTGGAGACATTTGACAAAAATGTTTGCCTTAACAGGGAATGGCAGAGGTGGAGAATCTATATATGGAGGATTCTTTGAAGGTGAGTCTCCTTTTTCCATAAGATTTTACTTATCAATAACAACGCTGGTTTCAATATTCTGCCACTTTTCTTTTTCTAGATGAAAGCTTCTCAATGAAACATACCAAGGAGTTCCTGCTGTCAATGGCAAACAGAGGGAAAGACACCAATGGCTCACAGTTCTTTATGTGAGTCCAACATACAGGCTTCTTCAGGCGTCCCTACTGTCCTCTTGGATAATGGATGATAATCTGCAACTGCCGTGTTCTTTTTTTGCAGCCTTGATGTACAACATTAACATTTACATTTAGTCATTTAGCAGACGCTTTTCTCCAAAGCGACTCAAATAAATGTATATGTCCTCAGTGCATTGGTCTGGTCTTGAACGAGTTATAAACTGCGGATGATAATGACCCAGATTGATTTATGATGTGCATTAATCACTGTTTTTGTGTTCGTTAGATTTGTATTTACATTCTGCCTCACTGTTTTGTGTCCCTGACCATAGAACTACAAAACCAACTCCTCACTTGGACGGGTAAGTGTGCAGCATAACGTGATCTATTAAGGAATATAGATTTGTGTTTGCCAAGGCAGTACCAACTAGTAATATTTGATAAACAAACTGCTAGGTAACATAAATTCAAGTATATTTTACATGTGCTGTATGTTCAGTGCTTAATGATTTTGTTGCTTTTTCCCTCACCAGCATTCATGTGGTGTTTGGTCAGGTGATCTCCGGCCAGGAGGTGATCCGGATGATCGAGAGTCAGAAGACAGATACCAACAGCCGACCCTATGCCGAGGTCAAAGTGCTCAACTGTGGGGAACTTGTTCCAAAATCTAAAGGTGATATTGCATATTTTCTCTCCTCATGTTTAAGATGGTTTATGCATATTTTGTTATTAACTTCTAGCTACACAAGATCAACATCATGCAAAAAAAAAAAAACGTTTTTGGCCTATGACATGATTTAGATCCAGCTGCTGTTTTTCCATCTCATTAATTTGTACTGTATTCTGCACACAAAAATAAACCACTGTTAGTTAATGAGGATTTGACAGATGAGCTTGCACCTTGATTGCTCATTTATTAACTAGCATCAATTGCGATTAGACTGTCCAGTGTTATGGACGTCAATATTTACTTTCACGGTCACTAACGGTTACTTGTGTTATTCAAGGGGCCTGACTTTAATTATTCATTCATATAGAAAGTTTTATATCCATTCCTGTAAACTTGTATGAACTAAAATTATGCTCGTCAGTCCAAAAATACTGAATCGGAATCGCAAACAGTTAATAGTGGACACCACACTTTAATTTAATCTTGGTTTAATTGAAGCATCGCAATTTTTTTTTCCAGTCAATTTATGAGAAAGTGTGTTTGAAAGTGTTGTTTCAACTCCTTTCATTCAGCAAAGAAAGAAAAGAAGAAGCATCAGTCATCCAGTGAGAGTGACGACGACTCTTCTTCAGGCAGCTCCACGGGTTCGGAGGAATCAGAGAAGATAAGAAGCGACGGAAGAAACACAAAAAGGAACACAAGAAAAAGAAGGAACAGAAACACAAGAAGAAAGAGAAGAAGGGGTACAAATCATGTTTATCCTTGTTGAAAGTGAAGTTAAAGTATTTTAAAGGTGCAATATGTAAGAATTTTCAGTAAAATATCCAAAAACCACTAGGCCAGTGTTATATATTTTGTTCATTTGAGTACTTAGAATATCCCAAATGTTTGCAAGTATTTGTAAATTGTTAGAAAATTGCAATTTTCACCAAGGCTCCGGAATGTGTGAGGAGTCACCTGTCAATGGCATCATACCCGCGTTAGTTTTTTTTTTTTTTTTTTTTGCGCGCGCGAGTACCATGCTTTACTATCCCTCAGAGATGAACACTATTTTGTGAAGCAGCTAACATAGCATAATCAGATGCAGCTTTATTTTTAGTAACAGTAATACAGCATTTTCTCCATCATACAATATGTTTTAAAATTAATTCCATGCCATTTATCAACACAAGCCATCCAGCATTTAATATATTATCAGTGTGCAACAATGTCTCACAGCAGCCGCCGAGTGAATGCACAGAGTAATGTTATAACATTTTCAACACACTCGGATGTATCTAATATGATAAACAGTGCTGTGTTACCTCATACTCCTGACCGGAAAAGCAGAAGCAGCGCCGGTGACTGGCATTATAAGTTCCGCTGCTCACAGTATGTGTTGTGCAATCGCTCCAATGGCCTCGTTCAGCTCCCACAACACTCAGTCCTGCTCTGTTTCATACTAAAGTAACGTTAATAATCGCATCCATGAGCTTGATTTCTTCTTCCCGAGTCCTATCCTGATTATTTTCCACCGTCTGTGAGATGAAGACCACATGTCACCAGATTCCGTGCTCAAACTTGTTTTCATCAAGCTACGCCTTTGTTTTGAACAGTCCTCTAGTGGACAGAAAATATTACATTTCGCACCTTTAATGTAGTCTGGGTTGTAATTTCATTTACCTTTGTCTAGTTTTGCTAGTTTTTTTAGGGATAGGAGCAATAAGTCACACAACCTGTCCATGTTGGCATTTGCCTTATTTGACTAGCTTCTATCAAGTGACAGGTAAATTTGACCCTGAATTCTGTTGAGTTAGTTTGTTTGGACTCACAACCTGTGACGTCAGCAACATGACAAGATGTGGGTTTTCCTTTCTCTTTTAAAACTTAAAATGCATGTTTATATAATATACAGTGGGTACGGAAAGTATTCAGACCCTCTTAAATTTTTCACTCTTTGTTATATTGCAGCCATTTGCTAAAATCATTTAAGTTCATTTTTTTCCTCATTAATGTACACACAGCACCTCATATTGACAGAAAAACACAGAATTGTTGACATTTTTGCAGATTTATTAAAAAAAAAAACTGAAAAAAATCACATGGTCCTAAGTATTCAGACCCTTTGCTCAGTATTTAGTAGAAGCACCCTTTTGATCTAATACAGCCATGAGTCTTTTTGGGAAAGATGCAACAAATTTTTCACACCTGGATTTGGGGATCCTCTGCCATTCCTCCTTGCAGATCCTCTCCAGTTCTGTCAGGTTGGATGGTAAACATTGGTGGACAGCCATTTTTAGGTCTCTCCAGAGATGCTCAATTGGGTTTAAGTCAGGGCTCTGGCTGGGCCATTCAAGAACAGTCACGGAGTTGTTGTGAAGCCACTCCTTCATTATTTTAGCTGTGTGCTTAGGGTCATTGTCTTGTTGGAAGGTAAACCTTCGGCCCAGTCTGAGGTCCTGAGCACTCTGGAGAAGGTTTTCGTACAGGATATCCCTGTACTTGGCCACATTAATCTTTCCCTCGATTGCAACCAGTCGTCCTGTCCCTGCAGCTGAAAAACACCCTCACAGCATGATGCTGCCACCACCATGCTTCACTGTTGGGACTGCATTGGACAGGTGATGAGCAGTGCCTGGTTTTCTCCACACATACCGCTTAGAATTAAGGCCAAAAAGTTCTATCTTGGTCTCATCAGACCAGAGAATCTTATTTCTCACCATCTTGGCAAACTCCATGCGGACTTTCATGTGTCTTGCACTGAGGAGAGGCTTCCGTCGGGCCACTCTGCCATAAAGCCCCGACTGGTGGAGGGCTGCAGTGATGGTTGACTTTCTACAACTTTCTCCCATCTCCCAACTGCATCTCAGGAGCTCAGCCACAGTGATCTTTGGGTTCTTCTTTACCTCTCTCACCAAGGCTCTTCTCCCCCGATAGCTCAGTTTGGCCGGGCGGCCAGCTCTAGGAAGAGTTCTGGTCGTCCCAAACGTCTTCCATTTAAGGATTATGGAGGCCACTGTGCTCTTAGGAACCTTAAGTGCAGCAGAAATTTTTTTGTAACCATGGCCAGATCTGTGCCTTGCCACAATTCTGTCTCTGAGCTCTTCAGGCAGTTCCTTTGACCTCATGATTCTCATTTGCTCTGACATGCACCGTGAGCTGTAAGGTCTTATATAGACAGGTGTGTGGCTTTCCTAATCAAGTCCAATCAGTATAATCAAACACAGCTGGACTCAAATGAAGGTGTAGAACCATCTCAAGGATGATCAGAAGAAATGGACAGCACCTGAGTTAAATATATGAGTGTCACAGCAAAGGGTCTGAATACTTAGGACCATGTGATATTTCAGTTTTTCTTTTTTAATAAATCTGCAAAAATGTCAACAATTCTGTGTTTTTCTGTCAATATGGGGTGCTGTGTGTACATTAATGAGGAAAAAAAAGGAACTTAAATGATTTTAGCAAATGACTGCAATATAACAAAGAGTGAAAAATTTAAGGGGGTCTGAATACTTTCCGTACCCACTGTGTGTGTGTGTGTGTGTATATATATATATATATATATATATATATATATATATATATATATATATATATATATATATATATATATATATATATATATATATATATGATTTCCACAATAATTATATGCCACTTTTCATTTTATTATATGCAGTGAGGGCTGTTTTCGCCTTCTGTTGACAACTTCATAATGCAATTTTTACATGTTTTCTGTAGGTCTGATGAGGAAGAGGCTGATCCCCAACCTTTGTCGACCATCCGCCCAGAGGAAGTCCCGCCCATTCCAGAAAACCGCTTCCTAATGAGGCGAAGCCCTCAGAAGTCCAAAGAGGAGGAGCAGGGGAAAGAACAGCAGAAGGAGGACTCTGCGAGAGAGAGACAGAGAGAAAGAGACAGGGACAGGGAGAGAGAGAGGGAAAGGGACAGGTAGATGTGGTATTTTTTTCACCCAGTCATGGTGTGGAAAATCATTAGTTTGTAAAGACATTGATGAAATCTTTATATTGTGTTATTTATTATTCTTTCATTATTATTTTCCTCTCCAGTTCATAACTTGTTTGTTATATTGTAGACCCATGGCGAATTCACGGCCAAATCGCACAAGACTCGTGATGACCAGGTCAGGGCGCAGAATTAAAGGAAGAGGACCGAGGGTGAGAATAAATGTGGTTTGCGTTGAAAGGCAGATTATGAGTTAGATGTAAAGACACAGCTGTTCAAACGTTTGGGGTTTGGGGTGCTAAAAGTCTCTTCTGCTCACCAAGACTGCATTTATTTGACCTAAAATGCAGTAAAAACCATAATATTGTAATATTATTACACTTTAAAATTAGGGTTTTGTATTTGAATGTATCTTAAAATGTAATTTATTCCTGTGATCAAAGCTGTATTTTCAGCATCATTACTCCAGTCTTCAGTGTCACATGATCCTTCAGAAATCATTCTAATATGCTGATTTGCTGCTCGAGAAACATTTATCAATGTTGAAAACAGTTGTGTGTATGTAGTTGTAATAGAATGTTCAAAAGAACAATTATTTAAAATCGAAAATTTTTTTGCAACATTATAAATGTCTTTACAGTCACTTTTGATTAATTTAATATGTCCTCGCTGAATAAAAGTATTAATTTCTTTTATAAAAGGAAAAATCTTAACTGACCCCAAACTTTCAAAGTAGTTTGTGTTGTCTTACATTTAAATGTTTTCTTTTTGATTGTAGTGAGGAAAGAAAAACGAAACTTAATTTTATTTTTTAGTTTTGACTATCTCTTCTGTCCATCTGTAGCGCTATCGGACACCATCTCGATCTCGCTCACGATCGTGGGATCGGTTTCGGCGTAGTGAGACTCCTCCACACTGGAGGCAGGAAATGCAAAGAACACAGAAAGCTAAAACCAACACAGCTGCCACCCAGGACCGATGGATCAAAGGGGACAAGTATGTCCAATTTTATAGTACATGCAAATATTGCGGTCAGGATTCATGTAATGAGGAATTTTAAACTTATTTAATCAGAAGTTGTTATTATTATTATTATAATTTATTAGTCTTGCTTGAAATTGTTTTATGTGTATTTAATTTTAGAGGAGACATGTCAGAGGAAAAGGCAGAAGCCACTGAGCCAGCCAGTGAAAACAAAGCTACAGGACAAGAAGAAGCAAAAAAGAACTCTGAACGAGAAAAGAAAGATACAAAGCGGGACAAATCACGCAGTCCATCCAGAGGAAGGGATAGGAAGAGGGACAAACATCGCTCCAAAAGCAGAGATCGGGACACTCGTAAAAAGACAGATGCTGATGCCGAAAAGAAGAAAGCTCGTAGCCGGAGCAAGAGCAAGAGCAAAGAAAAGAAGAGAGAGAAGGAAAAGCGTGATAAAGCAGACGACAAACGGGGACGCTCAAGCAGCAGGGACAGGAAAGAGAAAGACAAAGATGCCAAAGAGCGAGAGAAGGAAGGTGAACAAAAAGACAGAAGCAAAGAAAGGACCAAACAACATCTGGATGGAAATGAAAAGGAGAAATCGAAGGAGGTGGAAAAGAAGAAAAATGGAGAGCAGCGACGTGACCGATCAAGAAGCAGAGAAAAGGGTCGTGATGCATCGCGGAGGTCCCGGTCGAGGGGCCGCGGCCAGCGTGGCCAATCGCGTGACAGAGGCCGCGACAGGCGTCACAGCAGCAGCCGGGACAGAAGATCATCTCGCCGGTCGAGGAGCAGAGAACGAGACAGAGGTCGGGATCGGGGGAGAGATGCAGAAGACAGAAACAAGAGGAAGAGCACAGAAACCAGAGGACGAGACAGGAGCTCCAAAGAACGCTCTTCCCAGAAAGAGCGAAGCCGAGAGCGAGATGATCGACAGAGCGGTAGGAAGAGGAAAGAAAAGAGCGACAGTGGAAGCAGCGATTCTGAGAGTGATGGCGATAAACGGAAGAAAAGAAAAAGGAGCGAGAGCCCAAAATCAAAAGAGAGGGCAAAGGACAAATCTAAAAGTCCAAGAAAAGATGCAAAGAAAAAGGACGCCTCTTCCAGTGACAGTGATTGAGACTCTGCATGTACCAATCCAGTTTTTTAGTTTTCTTTTCCCCACACAAGCATCAACGGTCTGCTGTTCAACAAACAATACAAAGAGACTGACATTTTAGTCATCATGTAAACATCGTGGACATATCCTGGTACTCGATGCCTGGAATATTTTTAATGACTAATACAGACCGTAAAATCCTAATTTGTTTCAAATGAATCGGTTATTTGTCCCGCTTTTATCTGACGTTTGTTTTTTTCTTGCCCATATCTCGACGTGAACGTTTAGTGAGTTCCCTAGTGAAAATGGTTGCTTTAAATCTTTTTTTTTTCTGTCTGATCTGAGCTGTTTTTTTTTGTTTTTTTTTTTTTAAGGGGTTTGTTGGGGACATGTTTGCGTACCTTGGAGTTTTGTAAGGGCTTTATGTTTATAAAGAGATGACAATGTTAGGTTCTGCTGAATTTGACAAATAAAAATTGATACTGAACCTGTGAACCTCTTTCAGTGATCCTGTTGATTGAAATCTCTTCCTAGAATTAACCAAGTAAGCTTAATATATTAATATTTAATTTGTTAACAAAATGAAACAAGAATTTTGAACCTGTCTTTTATCATGTGTTCATGTATCTGTTGTATGATATGTATGCCAATTAGTGCAGTGCCTCATTTCCATATTTAAACAACATTTCAGAAAACTTGGAATACAAAACAATTGTCTGAATGTACTGTGATTAATCAACTGAGGAAGTAAGGTGATATCCAGTGTGGGTAAGTTACTCTAAAAAACTAATTAATTTCTAGCTACTAATTACATCTTCAACAGTGTAATTAGATTACTGTACTAATTATTCTCTCTAAGAAGTATTGCATTACTTGTTACTAATTACTTTCTAAATCCCATATCAACCTCGTCCAGTTGAACAATACAAGGATAGACACGAAACTGCACTTTTGATTCTTTCAAAGAAATATAAAATTATATAAATTATTCTTGAACTGACCAAAGTATTACATTAACATACATTTTATATAGACGTTAAATTTTGATGTTAAATCCACTATTGTTTTATATAGAATTGTTATATATATATATATATAAATTAGTCTGTACAGTATTCCATGCAGTTACATCTAATTAAATTATAGAAAAATTAAGAGTAATCCCATTTAGCTTTTTAAGGGAAAGGTAATTAATTTACAGTAATTAGATTACTTTGCACAACTCTGGTAATAATTTTCATGCTTGAAATTAGTGTTGCAGACACTTTCCCAGTTTTATGACTGTATTAGTCTAAAATGATTTACTAACAGTGTCTATATAACATCTCGAATAGACTGGTTCGGTTTACTGAATGACTGGAAACAGAAAGCAAGAACGACTTGTTCTTACGATTTGAGTGACCAATCAGAGCGTCGCAAGACGTTTGAGTGACATGAGCCGCAGCCTATCAGAGACGGGCAGTGACTAATCATGCTTTGTGTTGTAAGCAAGTGTCTGTCTCAGAATCGCTAACGAAATCGAATAATTCACTCAGGCTGCCGCTTCAGGTTAGTACATATTTGACTTCCTCACATGCATTTCGTTGCTTGACCTGCCGGGAAAGGAATGTTGAACATTTGTTTGTCGGTCATCATGTCAATATTGTGTTTTGTGTTATTCCCTAGCGCAGAATGAAGACCTTAGTAGTGTTCGACTTTGACCACACTATAGTGGATGACAACAGCGACACATGGGTGATCCGCTCCACTCCCGACCAGACGTTACCGGCCTGGCTGGAGAAGTCCTACGAAAGAGGCCGCTGGACCGAGTATATGGGTCGAGTCTTGACCTACATCGGAGACCAGTCCGTCAGCCCGGACCACATGCGCGCGGTCATGGAGAGCATCCCGTTCACCGAAGGCATGATCGAGCTCCTGACCTTCATATCTGAGAATAAGAACGACATTGACTGTATTATAATCTCCGATTCTAATACTGTCTTCATAGACTGGGTTTTGCATGCATCGGGGTTGAAGTCCGCTATAGATGACGTTTTTACTAACCCTGCAAACATAGATGCACGCGGCTATATGAGTGTGCGCTGCTTTCACGCGCACGACTGTACGCAGTGTCCTATAAACCTGTGCAAGAGGAGGGTGCTGCATGATTTCAGAGAGAATCAAGCTAAAGCTGATGTGCATTATGAGAGGATTTGCTATATAGGAGATGGAGGAAATGACTTTTGCCCCATTAAAGAATTGAGAGAAGGGGATATTGCAATGCCTAGGAAAGGATTCACACTAGAGAAACTGTTGTGCAAAGCCATTTCAGAGGGTCCAGAAGCATTCAGAGCGAAAATCATACCCTGGACTAGTGGCAATGAAATCCTCCAGGAATTGCGAGCTCTAATTGAGTGATGCAGTATTATAGGCGATAGTATCTTACTGAACCAATAGATAGAATATCAAGATGTTTATTCTGCAGTAAATGCATATAGATAATTTACACACACATACAAAATTCCTTACTTTACTTGATAAATTCATTTGGGCATAGTGTAATATTTGTCATAATTGAGTTTATGTGTACATTTTACAATTTTTATTTTACTTGTTAATTTACATTTAAGTGTTTATGACAGTAAATGCAATTTGCCTTGGAGATTTAAATCATAAAATAAGCTCACTGTTAGGAATTAACAGATATTTAACAGTCTGAGGTGCTTAACATTTAATCCATTGAGGTTTGCTGTAGAACATTAAAATGAACAAATGTAAATGTTTTAACATGCTGGCTAAATATTTATTTGCACGATAGAAATTTCCCTTTAATATAACTATCTATTAATACTATACCAATGAATGCCATTATTGTATATGTTGTATTAATGAATGCAGCCTGGCTGTGACGAAAGCCTTTAACATTGCAGTTTGGTGCTACTATAAAATTAAAATAGTCTAATATTCCCATGCAGAAGATATAATACGAACCAGATTATTATTATTGGAAGCCGTAATCTGCTTTATAGTACCATATTTCTATATATACAGTGAACCCAAAAGTCTGAGACCACTAGCAGAGCTGTAGTTATGAATTCTGGAAATATTAAAACTATTTTAAAATATTAAAACTATTTCCATAAGCTAGACACAACGTTTGGATTTTGAAAATGGTATATACATTTTACAGCACTTATTATTATTATTATTGAAATGCTTAAACTATTTATTTCCAGATTTTCAGTGTGTTCTCAGACTTTCGGACCCCATTTTTTCTGGACATCAGTGGTGTTTAAAAGCCACCGGGTCATAGTAACTCATTCTGACATCATGTAAGGTGTCAGGTTTGCTGCTCTTGATTTAGATCAACAGTGCTGTTAATGTTTCTTCTTGAATGAGCCTGAATTTTTTATCTGTATTGGAAATGCAGCCTGATTCAGTGTTGTATTCGAAGCAAACAGATGAATGGAGAACATGGACTTTAGTATTGGTTTATATGACCAAAGAAGCTTGCATCCATCAGAACAAATTATTTTATATGGCTCAATCATTGCCGTATTCAACTAAGACCTTGTTCCTGTTAATATTTACAACAAATCTTGTGTCCTTTGTATTTGTGACACACGGGTCATGCACATGTTTAGTGTCCTATTAAAAAAGAATAATATTACCAGTCTAAGTTATGGCCTGTCTTTATTTCTTTGAATAATTGCCTGTGTCAGATTGGAGGTGAAACTAAGCATAGGCAGCTGCAGTAATTTACTGAAGCATTTCATTTAGGAGTCCAGCACTTTGTAGAAAATGATGTTATTACTGCACAAACCTTTTAAAGGGATAGTTCACCCAAAAATGAAAATTATGTCATCATTTACTCATCCACAAGTTGATACAAACCTGTATGAATTTGTTTCTTGTGCTGAACTTGTGCACAAATTAAGATATTTTGAAGAATGTTGGAATGGGCCCCTTTGACTTTCATAGTATTTTTTTTATGGAAGTCAATGGGGTCCATCAACTGTTTAGTTACCGACATTCTTCAAAATATCTTCTTCAGCACAAGAAAGAAATCCATACCGGTTTGATGCAATTTTGAGGGTGAGTAAATGATGACAGAATTTTTGGGTGAACTATCCCTTTAAGCTAAGAAAACTATTAGTTATAGGTTATATGATACGTTTTATTGTGGCTTTTGTTAAAGAGATATTGTAAAAGACCAATAAGGTCACCAATTAAGTAATCAATAAGTTACGAGAGGCAGTGCTGTATCGTGAATAAGTCACGGCTGAAGGCCCTTCTGCCGTGACTTATTCACAACACAGCACTAGCCTCGTGTACCTTATTGCTTTTATGAAACGGTTACCACACAATACAAGTATTAAAGCCAAAATAATATGTATCAATACAACTTTAATGAAGTAAACTTTCACTAAAAGCCTTCCTTCCGCCGGAAAAAATAGTCCCTGACTGTGAACAGCAACAGAAGTTACATCATTACGCCATTAGATGGCGGCAAAGACTGTCTTTATGAGAGTGTCAGTCAGTAGCGAAGACTTTTACGTTGAAAAGACTGAATTGTTTTGATCATGGAAGACCCAACTGACAAATGCTTTGACTAGCGTTGTCAGTCACGGGAAAACCCCTTAACTGTTAAAAGGACAGGATAATACATCAGACATTTAAACAGATTTTTTATTTTGAACATAGGACTGACCTGAAGGAAAATGCTACATCTGAATGCAGGTAATAAACTCGCTCAATCGATCTCTTTCTCACAATACTCTTCTACATAATCCAGTAAGCTTCAATATCAACTGAGAACAAACAGTTTATGTTACTAAGGTGTTGTGTAGTGATACACACAACCGTTGGGTGAAGCGGTCATAGCCGTGTTTTATCGTGAATAAAACACAGCTATTGACCAATCAGAATCAAGGACAGGAACTAACCGTTTTATAAAACAATATACCCAATATTCTTTTACTGAAATGAAACACTTCAATGAGAGAAAGGAAATAAAACACCTGATATATTTATTAATAAATTGCCACAGTGTTTGAGTTTATTTGATTGATTGCAGAAATGGTAAAGCACATTCAAACTAAAAAAATGATTTAAAAAGAGCAGCACAATGTTTGAGTGAAAAACTCAATTTCCCAGGATTCTTCCCCAGTCTCTGCGTGACATCATAACAGAGCGACGCCATACTTGATTCACGTTCGGATATCGTTTAGTGTGGCGTTTCATTGAGTTAAGACAGATCAGAGCGCAAGTAAAGTGAGTATGGTGTTTTTGTGACGTTGCTTGTTTTTCTGATATTTACAGTGTTGCGATGTTTCAGATCGGACAGAAAAAACAGCAATGACAGATTGAGCGCGCGACGTTTGTTCAGTGCCATTCTGTGACATGTGGTGCGCGTGGCGTACATGCTTTATATAGCGTTATAACCGCTGTTAACTGAACTTATATAAGTTAAATATAGTATTCATACTGCGTATTTTTGTGCTGTTGAACACTGGGTTTATAAACTTCATCAACTTAATTTCCGTTATAACAGAAACTGCATGCAGGAGTTCTGCTGTACTCACACGTGGTTTTTCACGTTCATGTGCATTTTTTTATGAGAATATAGTATGTGATGCAACTTTTTAATAGAAAATGTAAAATAGAAACAATGTAAGTGTTCACAGACTTTTAAACATGCGCAAGAAAGTGTCATGACAGTTTTTGTTGTTTATCATCCTAGCAGAGATGGCAGACAATCAGGAAATGTCTCCTCTGGAGAAGAAGGTGGCAGAACAGATTGAGGTGAGATTAGCATAACAGCCTATTTTATCTTTCCAAGCCTTCATACATACCAGTGACATGAATGCCAATGTTTCTGTGTCTGTTTAGTACTATTTTGGAGACCACAATCTCCCCCGAGACAAGTTTCTGAAGGAGCAGATGCAGTTAGATGATGGCTGGGTCACTCTGGAGACAATGCTGAAATTTAACAGGTAATTGCAAGAGAAATGTTTCTGAATAAAAGGGAATTGTAAATATGGAAAGCTGAAAATTAAAATTCTGTCATTATTTAATCACCCTCATCATGTCTTGCCAGACCTGCATTTTGTGTGTGTGTAATACTAAAGGTGAAATTTTTGAATAATGTGCACACTTCTCAAATCCATATGACAGTTCATATGGGCAGTAAAGCCCCTAAAAAGGACAGAAGAACACCATAAACTTCATCACGCACTATATATGGTCTTATCGAGCCATACCGTAGTTTTGTGTGAGGAACCGAGCGAAATTTAGCTCAAATTTTATTCTCATGCGCATTCAAATTTACCTGTGGCCCCTTTGGATGTTTTGTGCCAGACATTTTTGAAGGAGAATTACATTTGACAGCTGCAGTGGTGAGTTTACAGTCAATATAAGAGATTAAATTTTGGTCTGTTTTTCACACAAAGCTATCTTCTTCAGACTGCTTCAGAGAACTAGTATTGTGCACATGTTGTATAAATTACTTTGATAAAAAGAGAAGAGCTACATGAAGATTTTTAAATTCTCCATGGAGCCAGTCCACATAACTTTGCTGTGGTTGTGTTTGTGTCCCGTTTTGTATTTGTCCTCACAGACTAAAGAGTCTCGTGTCAGACGAAGCCGTCATTGTTGAGGCGCTACAGAAATCTAAAACGGGTCTGCTGGAGATCAGCGAGGACAAAACCAAAATAAGGCGAAACCCGAATAAACCTCTTCCAGAGAACAATGAGGAATACAGGGATGCGCTCAAACACAAATCCATCTACATGGTGAGTGAATAGGAACAATGACATTTAAGTCTTCTTTCTGCCTGCCGTGTTGCCTTTGCTCTAAAACTAATAGCTTATAATAATATTTGAACATGTCTAGTATTGTCTGTAAAACTGGGACATGTTGTCTTGTCTTGTTTTTGAATGCACTGCAGTTACATCTCCGATTGTCCTATAGGATGCTATTACTTTTCCTGCCTATTTGTTGAACCACATGGTGGATTTTGTTGATTGATTTTTTTTTTTTTTTTTTTTTTTTTTTTTTTTTTATGTTTAAATTCAACAGAAAGGTTTTCCTCTTGAAACTACATTGGATGAGGTGAAAGAGTGGCTCGCTGATAAAGGCACAGTTGAGAACATCTATATGAGGAAAGGACCCCAGAAGACTTTCAAAGTAAGGTTTTTAATAAAGTATAAGTTCTCTTAAAGATGGCATTAAAACGGAAGTTGCGATAGTCTTTTCTTCCCTATTGTGACCAATATCTGAGTGAAACAGTTTCTCAATTGAGGAAAAATGTAGGGCAAGACTTGATTTTGTCCATGGAGAATTGATTGGATGGTTGTGGTTTGCTATTGGTTGATCTCATGTGAGTGACGGGTTGCCCCGCCCTCGTGACAGTAAACACGTCATCAGAGAAGAGATGTCACTGCAAGAGGGAGGGGATGTTATTTTGATTTGGAAAAAATGTAGATACATTTTTGATTTTCATTTCATGGTGACTTTAAAGTGACAAAATAAAGCATCTAGGAAACCATTTGGACAAATAAAACGTTACTTTTGTATTATTTTATATACTATTGTAGCATTTATTAATATTTTCAGTTGATTTTAATTTAATTTTTGGTAGTTTTATGCTTTTTTTTATTACACCGTGTCTACACTGGATGCGACAAAGCATGCCTCGTCACATCCAGTGTAGACAGCATCACTGATTATAATGGTACACAATATAATTTTTTTCCCCCAAAATGTAAATAAGTCTATACATCAAAAATCCTGATTTACTCTTAGAAGCTTATTATAAGTGTTTATATTTTAGACCATTTGAGAACGTTTTCACTGGAAATTGCATACATACGTCACTCGCCCGTGCGTTTTTCGTCACATCCATAGAGAAAAGTTGCTCTGGCTACTTTGACGCATGTATGGTGTGGGAGAGGAATAGAGTAGTTGTCACAATGAGCGAGTAGAATAACCCAATCTCTGTAGAATAAAATGCGACAGAGCTTGTAATAAAACCAGAATCAACATGGGTTTAGCTTTTCGGTGATGGCGAGAACTGAGGGATTTAAAAATTTTATAAAAAGTGTCGCGAATATGCTGTTTTTATTACTCTAGAGGGCCAAAAGATAGATGGTGTACCTTTAACTACATTACTCAATGTGAACTAATAATGAAAAATACTTCTGTAAAGCATAAACAAAACTCATGTGTTTTCAATGAATTCTTGTATTTTTAACTAATGTTGAGTTGACAAAGATTAATAAATGTAACAAATGTATTGCTCATTGTTAATGTGTTAACCGTTAACTAATCAATCAGACCGTATTGTAGAATGGTATGTTTTTATATATACATTTGTATTTAGATTTCAATTATTAAGTTCAATTATTAAGTTTTAGTTAGCAACACTGGGACAGATTAAATTGTAATATATGAAAACTGTAGCTATCTGCTATCTTCCTCATCAAAACCGAGCTCTATACTGTTGTTGTTGTCGTCTGCAGGGATCAATCTTTGCGGTTCTAGAATCTGAAGATGCTGCCAAGGCTTTTGTCGAACGTGCTGATGTGAAGGAGTACAAGGGGAACGAGATGATCGTCATGATGAAGTAGGTGCTTTTGTGGTTTAGTTCCTCATGTGTCATTGTACGGGTGGGAATCTTTAGTCACCTGATGATCCGATTTCAAAATGATTCTTGATCTACTTTTTTCTTATTAATTAATTAATTAATTAATTAATTAGATTATGGACTTAAAATCCTTACTTAAGTAATTATAAGTAGCCTACTTTTTAAAATAATTACAAATTGAAAAAAATACTAAATTAAAACAGTTGTTTAAGAATTTTAAATTTATATAATTTCAAAATATACAAACAAGTATGAAATAATAAAGAGTAAAGAAACATATTACAAGCAATAAACAAATAGTGCTTTCAGTATTTAAGATTTTCCATTCAAAAACTGAGTAGTTTTTTTTTTTTTTTTCCTCTCATCTTTACTGTTGTTTGATTGTTACTATGACAACATAGACAGCGGGAGATAAGCTGCATTCATGCACAGATCTCTTTTGAAATATAAGAAGTAATGTGGTTTGTCCTGTCCGTTTAATCCCTTAAGACATAACAGGCCATCCTGTGCAACGAAGCCCGCAATTGTCCTTTGCAATTCGTTTCAACCTTTCCAAACTTTATGAATGATTATTTTACAGAAGGTTTGAGTGGTGTATGTGTGTGAGGAATTGAAAGCGAACAGAATACGGGTGTTTCTAAAGCAACACTCAGCGTCATCGCACATCTGGTTAAAACTATAAGCTATAATAAAATTCTCAGTATCGATCCAGAATTGTTGGAGAGAGAATCGCGATGCATCGCTGGATTTTTTTTTTTTTTTTTTTTTTTTTTTCTCTTCTTCTCCCTCTCCCTCTCCCACCCCTATGTCATTGCATGTTTACCTAGTAACTGAATGGTGTTGAATATACTGGTGTAAGAGGTGTTAACCTTTGACCTCTTTCTGTAGAGAGGCATACTTTTCTAAAAAGTTGGCAGAGAGGAAGCAAAATCGCGTAGAAGCAAAAGCTAAAGCAAAAAGGTAATTCACAACACTACATATTTTCTACAAAAAAAGTGAGATGACATAAAATGTTATAATTGGTAAACCTGTGCATTTCAGTGAAAAGGAGGATAAGCAGAAACAAGCTGAAGAACAAGAGCTGGTGAGTTTCATGCAGAAATGCAAATAAAACAAGTTCTCAGATGTATTTATGTTAAAGGGGTCCAATTATGCTTTTTTACAAGTCAAGTCACCTTTATTTAGTGCTTTATACAATACAGATTGTTTCAAAGCAGCTTTACATTGAAAATAAAGATTCAATGATGCAAAAGCAGCTCTTAAAAGACAATAGTAAACAGTCCTTATTCAGTTGAAATCAGTTCAGTGTTTTCATCATGGTTCAATAACTGTTTTTAAAGAACATCAATTATGAAATGACTTCAATTCAGCTATTAAGCAGCTCTGTAGAAAACAGTGATGTCATCATGCAGCTCAGTTCAGTACTCATCCAATAGTGCCAATCCAGTCAAATCAGTAATATTGCTGAATATTAAAGTGTCCCCAACTAAGCAAGCCAGAGGCGTCAGTGGCAAGGAACCCAAACTCCATCAGGTGACAGAATGGAGAAAAAAAAACGTGTGAGAAACCAGGCTCAGACGGGCGGCCAGTTCTCCTCTTGGCAACGAACGAACACGGTGTGATTATAATTCAGGCTGCATCACAATTCAGATTGTGGATAGGTAGCATTCAAAATATTTCATCCAGTTCCTTCTGCTTGAAGATTGGATTCATCACGCTGGTATAGAGGCAAAGCTGGCCATAGGGGGTCTGTGCAGAGGACTTGTCTGGTTCTTGTGGTCTTTGCTGAGGATCTGTGCCAATGGCTGTCGTGTCGGCGAGGGCTTCACAGGGGATTGTTCTAGTAGACGGTCTCTACTGACATTCAGGGCTGTGATGAGGTCGTGTCTAGGTGCAGGTCCACCATCTGATCTGGATATGGTCTGTAAATAACTAATTCTCAGATCAAGTTGTTTTTTTGTTTTTTTTTTAATGAGAGGTTTAATAACAGCCAGCTTAGAAGTTTTTGGTACGTATCCTAATGACAATGAAAAAATTAGTAATATTAAGAAGGGGATCTATGACTTCTGGAATCTCTTTCAGTAGCTTAGTCGTATAGGGTCTAACATGCATGTTGATTTTGGAGATTTATCAAGTTTAGACAATTCTTCCTCTCCTATAGTAAAGAATGAATGGAATTTTCAACTTTCTTTAGTGTGTACTGTTGCTTTTTGAGCATGAAAAAGGTCTGATCACAATGTCACTCCAAAGGGAGTTATTTTCTACATCCGTGCACACTTTTTCTGGACTTCCTGAAACGCCTCAATTGAGCAAATAAACACGTCACAATATTCCTCTTTTAAATCTTTTTATGCCCCAGACACATGCAAAATAAACTGGCTAGGCCGGGTTGAGTTATTTAGTAGTGTGTTGAAACTTGTGGTTATGGTAAGGCCGTGGCATTTCCAAAACACACTAGAAGCAGGTGACCAATCATAACACAATGATCCAGCCAACCAATCAGAGCACATTGTGCTTTACTTTTTTTAAATATAGCCAGCAGCCATATCACCCTGTAGCCCAAGACTGGTTGCCCACTGAAGCTAAGCAGGGCTGAGCCTGGTTAGTACCTGGATGGGAGACCTCCTGGGAAAACTAGTTTACTGCTGGAAGAGGTGTTAGTGAGGCCAGCAGGGGGTGCCTACCCTGTGGTCTGTGTGGGTCCCAGTATAGTGATAGGGACACTGTACTGTAACAAGCACCAGGTCCATTAAACCAAGGTTCTGACTCTCTGTGGTCATTAAAAATCCTAGGATGTCCTTCGAAAAAAGAGTAGGGGTTTACCATGGCCTCTGTCCATCATGGTCTCCTAATCATCCCCATACACTGATTGGCTTTATCACTCCTCTCTACCAATAAGCTGGTGTGTGGTTGGCGTTCTGGCGCAATATGGCTTCCGTCGCATCATCCAGGTGGATGCTGCACATTGGTGGTGGTTGAGGAGATGCCCCCCCCCCCCCACCACCACCATGTTAAGTGCTTTGAGTACCCAGAAAACGTATTTATTATTATTATTATTATTATTACTTCATAGAGAGCAGAAATAAACAGCGTTACTGACAGACTGGGAAGAGAGGTGCTGCAACAATGTCAACTATGTGAAAAGTGTTTTTTTTTTTTTTTTTTTTTTTTTTAAACATTCAAGCATGAAAACCTTTTCCAAGTAGACCCAAAAAAACAAAATCATGACCTTGAAAAAGGGCATAATAGGTCCCCTTTTATAATATTACACTTCTGTTTACCCAGAAATCCCTGGATGATCAGAGAGGCTGTCTGCTGAAGTTCTCCGGTGAATTGGGTCAGACATCGAGAGAAGATTTCCACGAGGTCTTCTCTGGTCATGCTCAGATCAAATGGATTGATTTCACCAGAGGAGCAAAAGAGGTGAGAACAAAGAATGCTTCACAAATGACTCTAATAAATAATAAAAACATACAAATAAAATAAATCATTTGATTTATACCTTAAAGATGTCTTCTTCCATTAATTTTTGATATCCTTCTCAGGGCACCATCCTGTTTCACTCAAACGCCCAAGAGGCCCTGCAAAAAGTCCGCGAGGCTAAGGGAGGGGAGGATCCTAAGGTTAAAGACCAGGTTGTTCAGTGGGAGATACTTGAGGGAGACGCAGAGATGGAGATGCTGAAGAAAATCATCGAGGATCAGCAGGAGTCCATTAACAGACGCAAAGGAGGCAGAGGTAATTTTTTCAGGACACAATAAAGACACATGCAGGTATTTCAACCCATATGATCTCACTTTTTAAAACATTTGCACTTGTTCCTGCACGCCGTATCCTATTATTGCAGGAGGTCACAGGGGTCGTGGAAGAGGCAGGGGAGGCCGCAGAGACCGAGGAGGAAGAGAACAGACCCAGTTCAGGGGAAAGAAGACCAAGTTTGAAAGTGATGAAGAGGGCGATGAAGGTAAAAGGGACATTCTCCTGTCCTTTTCTCATTGATTGATGTCACACACGTGGGTGATTTTATTTTTAATAATATAAAGTAAAATAATACTATAATATAATATTTTTTAAAAATTATTTTTTACATTATTATTAGTTTTATTTGTTTTTGCTTTTCATTTTCTTTACCTCCAAGTTCTCATGCCTAGTAATATTTATCATTTTTAAAACCATTTGTATGTTTTTATTTCTAAGTTTAATTATATTCTATACTTAAAGGTCCTGTTCTTCGTGATCCCATGTTTCAAACTTTAGTTAGTGTGTAATGTTGTTGTTAGAGTATAAATAAAATCTGTAAAATTTTAAAGCTCAAAGTTCAATGCCAAGCGAGATATTTTATTTAACAGAAGTCGCCTACATCGAACAGCCAGTTTGGACTACATCCCTCTACTTCCTTCTTTAATGACGTCACTAAAACAGTTTTTTGACTAACCTCCGCCCACAGGAATACACAAGAGTTGCGTTTGTAGAGTGTGTTTGTCGCCATGTCGTCGAAACGCTGTTATTTTCATCACGCAGTCCAATCACCGGGTCTGATTCCGGCTCAAATTGATAGGGTAAAATTAAAGACATGTTTACAATAACACTGAGCGCGTGCATCTCCACGTTATGGTAAGAGGCGTGACCTTTCCGGGCAAGGAGCGCTCAGAGCCATAGAGAGACGCTAAGCTGCTGTCGAATCACAACACAGGAACCGCTGGCACAATCAGAACTCGTTACGTATTTCTGAAGGAGGGACTTCATAGAACAAGGAAGTCATCAGCCCGTTTTTATGACAGTGGAAACAGCGGTATACAGATAAGTAAATTATGTGAAAAATACTGTGTTTTTTTACACGCGAAACATGAACACATGTTATATTGCACACTATAAACACAATCAAAGCTTCAAAAAAACACGAAAAACGGGACCTTTAAGACATAGTCTGACAGTTTATTTTCATTATTGTTATATATTGCAATATTAATAATAATTTAGCATATTTTGCAACAAATTAGATACTCATTTAAATCATTGCATCACTCTGTTCCGTAGACAACACTAAAGACGTTATACCTGTTTGTTGACTTTGGTCAGACTTTCCCTTTATGCAGTTTTAAAAACTTTTTAATTGCCTTTTGTGTTTTTAGCATAACTATTTTATTAAGAAGCTGACATTGTAGCAAAGCACATTTTCTCTTATTGTTATTGTTTGCATTTTTTTAAATGGATATCTTGTGTTTCATGCTGATGCTAGATGCTAGCAGAACTTTTTTCATCACCCACAGACTTTTCCACTGGTCAAGGTTTGAGTAAATGAATGCTAAGTTTGTTTTTGATTTTAGTCATATGAAAACAGAAATGTATTTTCCCCTTCAACAGAACCTGCCAGTCCAAAGAAGAGACCTCTTGATTCTAATGGACAAGATAATGAAGAACCGGTTTCCAAACAAGCAAAAAGCGAGAATGGTTCTTAAGGGCAAGGAGCCGTGGCCTTACTTTTGTACTGTAGATGTTCGTAAAATCAAAAGACCTTGAAAATGCATTCTCAGACTCTACTTTCTGTGTCAAAGGCTAAAAGCTGCTCAAAAGCTTGACGCCACACTTTATCCCTAAACAAAAAAAAAAAAAAGGCATCATGCATCAAGCTCTTATGAAATTCTTTTCTTAGAACAAACATACTTGATGCCTGGATGCTGTTTATTTATTTGCCATATACACACTTATGATGTTGGTATGATTTAAGATCCCATCTACAGCTTTATAAATGTGTTGTTTTCAAAGTCTATACAGCTTAAACAGTTTGCTGGTAGCACTTGTATAACTATTGACATCTTTATGCGTTCTTTCATTCCTAGAGCGGTGACAGTCTGCTTATTCTGCACCGATTGTTTTCAGCTTTATCAAAGGAGCTGATTATTGGTTCTAACAGCGTTTGTATGCAATACTGTATTATTGTAGAAATGTTTGAGGCCTATAAGTGAGCTTGTTAAGGTTTTGGAAATGTTTGGAATTTTTAGTCTTAAGCCAGTGTCCAACCCCCCCTCCCATTAACAAAAAAATATTTTTCACCTGGTAGAATATTCCATTGGTTTTGTCACTTGCACAAACATAAGATAAGTGTGAGGTATCCTTATTTCATTTTATATGTTGCTGTAAAGATGCTTCAAGTGGTTAGAGGCATATATGTCTGAAGAGTTATCATTAAGAGTACTTAATTTTGACTGAAGATTTTTTTTAAATCACCTTTTCTTTATTACAGCAACAGAAACATGTCTCTTAATCTAAAGTGCTGTTTTAGATGACATGCTTCATATTTACCCCTTCAGGGCTTCAACAGGCATTCATTGTTTTGTTTTTCCCTTGTTTTTTACTGTATCTCATGTGTTGAGATGAATATT
This sequence comes from Megalobrama amblycephala, assembly GCF_018812025.1. Classification (NCBI taxonomy): domain Eukaryota; kingdom Metazoa; phylum Chordata; class Actinopteri; order Cypriniformes; family Xenocyprididae; genus Megalobrama; species Megalobrama amblycephala. The sequence continues at coordinate 25,120,898 of NC_063051.1, forward strand.
ACATACATTTAGAATTTCAATAAAGATCTTGAAAAATAGTAATTATATGTGGTTTTACCTGGGAAATTGTCATTACTGATGCAGTAGTTAGTAGGGCTGGTTTAAAATATTTCTCGATTTTACTCGCTCTCATTTTTGATGAACCAAATTGAATTTTGTAGCATGCCTCCCATCCAATAAATCGCAATAAGCTTGGTACTTTGTTACTCAGATTTAAAATTCAAAGAAACAAAAAACAAAAACATTTTATTACGAAATTCAAACAATAAATACCGTTTTGTGTTGTGACAGATCACTGTAACGTCTCAATTCATTCAGGTAATGTGAACCGATCATCTCTTCAAATTTACTACTAGTTACAGCACGGAAAAAACCTGAATGAACATAAACAGGTATGTTGAAACCACGGGAAGACGTCAATAAAAGAACTTGTGAACATTGCCACGTAAAGAGAGCCTACATTCACCTCAGAAAACATTCAATGTTCATTAACTCGATAGTTAGCTAGGGGGAAAAGAACTCTAAAGAGGAGCATTTGTTAAATATATGCAGCATTTTGCATATTCATTGTATTTTTACTTAACCTATTTTTCAATATTTATAGGCTCTATGTTTGAATAAATCAATCATGTTTTTATTACTGCCACCATTTAAATATTTATATATTTAAAAAAAAAAAAAAGATACATAATTGTCATTAAGAAGTTGTTATAACGTTATAAAAACTTCCTTGTGTAGTAGGCTAATTTAAATCTATCTAAATAGCCTATACAGATAAGTTCATTTTAACATTTATAGTAACCACTTGGAGTTGCCTGTAGCCTATAGTTTAGTTCACAGCATTAGTTGAGAGAGATTTTTTTTTTTTTCTTGAAAATTTGCCGTGTACCTGATAGGCCTACGTACTCCAAATAATCAATATCGAAATCGGAATTTAGTCGAACCGCAAGCTTTATGAATCAAAATCGAATCGTGGCATTTGTGTAGCTCTTGTCGCTGGTTCTCTTAAACTTGAATAACCAACAGGCAAAATACATTTTTTAAACGATCTTTTAACAATTGAACATCTGAGAGCCTTGCAAGTGGCCCTTTTTTATTGGCTGCCATCTTGATCATCTGCCTTCTGTTCTTTAGGAAAAACAAGGCAAATGGCATATTAACGACGGCCACTAACTTGAAACATACACTTTAACCAAGTTCTTTTACAAATATGTAGTGAATCCTCCAAAATGTAGCCTATGCATATAAAAGCATTTTAAAACATTCAGTTTCCTTTTTTTTCTCGTCTTCTCCATGCATTAAACTTTATAAAGATTAGAGCATGTACTTAGACGTTGCCTAGCTGGAATGCTCATTTAATAGCTCATTTAAAATAAAAATTCTATATTAAGGTTGCAACAGTAGGCTACTGTGGCAGATGAGAACAGTATTTTGCACTCTCCACAGACTGAATCTAAACAGTAATCTTACTCTATAATATTACAGACTTAATGATGCGAACTAAATGCTACAATACATCGATGTTTTTTTGAAAATGTGAACACCTTTTGCATATCAGGATTGTTTCAGCAACTGTTATTGGAGCAACGATCTGTATAGAATAAAACACTGCTTTTAAAAGAATGTTAACCTACTCTATTACATTACCATTACACTGACCTCCATAAGACTTTAAAGTCTTTACAAAGTTTTGAAGAGAGTAAGTGTAAAACTTAATGTCTTTTAGAGGTTAGCTTTCCATCTAAATTATATTTGTGATACCAGCATGCAACCAGCAGGGGGCGTGATAACTCCTTTTTAGTGTTCAGCACTGCAGTTTTTGTATGCTAAATTCAGGTTTTGCTTTGCTTAGAGGTGGTTGTGTCCTTTATCGTAAGAATGCCAATTCTTCTGTCTGTGTTGTCCATTTGGTGCAATGTTGTCACTGTTGAGAAGCAAACCAAATTTCCAGTAAATTGGTGTTGATCCTCAGCTTACTGCGTCAGCGCATTGCAGTTTCTTGATCTCATCCACTGTAGTATGTTGACTCATTTGTTGAGCTTTCTGTTTGAGCAACCTCATACTGTTTTGTCCATATTATAAATATAGATGTTCATTCCACTGTGAAAAACAGTTGTTGTCTAAGGTCAAGAATAGCATAGGCTTGGGCCAGTAAGAAGCCACCTAGAGCAAATATATAACACACTAAAACCACATAGCAATGCTTTAGCAACCAACTGGCCAAGTCATTCTTCAGCTGGTTTAGTTGGTCGACCAGCTGACATGTTCCTAAAATCCTTCTAAAACCAGCAAACCAGTTCAGGTTCTTTTTTCTTTTTCTTTTTAACCCACAAAATCACTCTAGTAACATGGTTTTACATGTGCAAACATCACTTACATGAAAAAATTGAGTCATTTCTTTCTATGCAAACTGCTTAAAGGGGACCTTTTACAAGTTGTAATATAAGTCTCTTGTGTCCCCAAAATGTGTCTTTGAAGTTTCAGCTCAAAATTCCCCACAGATCATTTATTATAGCTAAAATTTGCCCCTATTTGGGTGTGAGCAAAAACACAGTTTTTTTGTGTGTGTGTCCCTTTAAATGCAAATGACCTGCTGCTCCTGCCCTCTTTCCAAAAGAAGGCGGAGCTTTAACAGCTCATGCTTCAGTTGCTCAACAACAACAAAGCTGGAGAATCTCACGCAGCCAAAATGACGATTGTCAGTAACATTGTATAGCCTTATATTGTTCAAACCAGAGTCGGACACTGATGGAGAGATTCAGGAAAAAGTTACAACTTTTAAAATGTAACTATGTTTATGAATGGATAGTGGATAAATTTATGTATTTGCCACAGAGTTGATTCAACTCATCGACTAGCATGGGCCAGCATGTTAATTTTTTGTGCCAATACATTGAATTGACCATTGTTGGTGAAGCAGCTTAAAATGATGGCATGGCAACAACACTTCCTCCTATCTAAAGCAGCCCAACATGCTTAAATAGTGTTCTGTGCTTGTCTGTGCAGCCAATGACAGAACAGTTAGCATGCTTTGCTCGAACTTTTGCCATGGCCTTAGAGCTGGTACACCATTGTAGCTTGCGAAAACAAAATGGCAGCGCCATGGGTGGAAACATGCAGATTAAGGGGCGATGATATTATAATAAGATCCCCTTCCTACGTCACAAGGGGAGCGAAATCTGAGCAGCTCATTTTTTCACATGCTTGCAGAGAAAGGCTTACCAAAACAAAGTTACTGGGTTGTCCTTTTTCACGGTTTCTGGGTTGGTAGATGCGCCGGGGACCCGATTATAGCACTTAAACATGGTCAGATTTTCATGATATGTCGTTGTTGTTCTCATTTCTCCTGGTTAAGATGCTTGATTATTTTCTGATGTTTTTCCTCTGAAATGTCCTAGAAGATTTTAACTACATTTTCTATGTTTTTTTTTCTATTTTTGATCATTTGACATTGAGCAGCTCACAGTATTCATATGGTACACGCACACACAGGTCTTCATGCATCAGTGCGGTCTATTGTCAGCCTTGTTTTGCATGCACACACAGTCGTCCGCATGACAATGAGTGTCCCTGGTGTCTTTCAATGTCTGCAGCACCTGAAAGTCAAACATTTGACTGTGACACCAAAACCGCTGCTATTCAGTGCACATAAAGCACGTCCTGTGAAATGAATGCGAATGGGTTTATGATCTTTTACAGAGATACCGCCATACACGGTAACGTGACATGAATCGTTTGTTAACAAATGGGTTGTCGGTGGTTATTTAGCACACAATCCAATATCTACAATGTTTCAGTTGGAATTTCATAGCACTTGTTGAAGTCAAGTAGATAATTGCCTCAAGCTATCAAATGGCTTGATATCTAATAACTGATTATGTTGTAGTCAAATTTTTTTTTTTCTATGCATTTTGTTTGCATAGTTAAAAAAACGGACCCACTTTATATTAAGTGGCATTAACTACTATGTACTTACATTTGAATTAATCATTTGATACAATGCACTTACTGTGTACATACATGTTTTTACATTGTACTTATATTTTAAAAACACCTGCATGTAATTACATCTGTAATTAATTTCTGTAATTACATTTATAATTACACTGTTGACCCATCCCTTAACCCTTACCCTTATCCTTAAACCTACCCATACCACCAAAGCTTTCCCTAACCTTACATATCCCACCTCAATAGCTGCAAATGTGTTTTGCAATTCAATATGAACCCAATAAGTACATTGTACTTATTTTTTGATGTACTTACATAGTAGTTAAGGCCACTTAATATAAAGTGGGACCAAAAAACTTGTAGCTGTAGTTTGCCTTCTTAACCAAGTTAGAGTTTGTTGCATGTAGTTGCAAATTATAGTGAGTAGAATGTTTAAAGTGGACCATCAAAATAAAGTGTTACCCAAATATCCCCTCCGGACTTCACTTTTGGCCACTACTGTATGTGTTGTAAAGACCTTTTTGCATGTAAGCAACCTCACTTCACACTGACGGAAGCTGTCACGTCGCTGTCTCAGCATGTACACCGTTGATGGACATCCATTGTTACATGTCCTTGAAAAGTGCATGAGTATAACGGTGACAGGCACCTACAGCTTGCTCTCATTCACACATGGTCAATACCTGAGCAATCAGGGCTTTAAGGAAGAGAATCTGTGGGTGGCAAAGCCTTTCAGAGATGAATGGACAGGGAGAGATCAGCCTGATAATGGAGGTTTAATTCCAGCCCCAGTGCATTATGTGCAGCCGTTAAGTAGTATTTTAAGTTGATGAAGTGTTGTAGAGGTTAGATTAACGGAACAATGTTGGGGTGTGTGTGTGTGCGCAAGAAACGGGGAATGTCCTTTATTCAAGGTCATGGTAAAATGTGCAGTTGATGAATACTGAATGTGTATATTTTGACTGAGATATAGTTTGTCATAAGACGTACAAGGGCAGCAAATTAAATTGGTGGGGATCTTTCTCCCTTAGGCTGTCTTGACACCGCAGTGACAAGATGATTAGTTTCTATTTTTAGTCCTGTCTAGAAACATCATGAATGCCTTTTTATTGGCCAAAAGTCATGCTTTGATCTTTACTTGGTGCAAGTCTTGAGAGATGTGAGTGGTATCTTTTGGTTACTAAACAAGTGTTGTCTTCAAATTCTATTCATCATGAAATAGCTACACGTGGTCTGCGTTTGTGAGGCCGGTTGGATGTACTGCCAAATTCTCTGAAACGCCTTTGGAGACGGCTTACGGTAGAGAAATGAATATTCAATTCACGGGCAACAGCTCTGGTGGACATTCCTGCTGTCAGCATGCCAATTGCACGCTCCCTCAAAACTTGCGACATCTGTGGCATTGTGCTGTGTGATAAAACTGCACATTTTAGAGTGGCCTTTTATTGTGGCCAGCCTAAGGCACACCTGTGCAATAATCTGTGCAATCAGCATCTTGATATGCCACTCCTGTGAGGTGGATGGATTATCTCGACAAAGGAGAAGTGCTCACTAACACAGATTTTGACAGATTTGTGAGCAATATTTGAGAGAAATAGGCCTTTTGTGTACATAGAAAAAGTCTTAGATCTTTGAGTTTAGCTCATGAAAAATGGGGGCAAAAACAAAAGTGCTGCGTTTATAATTTTGTTCAGTGTAGTTAAAGGACAATGTGCAAAATGTCAAAAAAGTGGCTATAACATATTTAAAGGTGCCCTAGAATTAAAAATTTAATTTATCTTGGCATAGTTGAATAACAAGAGTTCAGTACATGGAAATGACATACAGTGAGTCTCAAACACCATTGTTTCCTCCTTCTTGTCTAAATCTCATTTGTTTAAAAGACCTCCGAAGAACAGGCGAATCTCAACATAACACAGACTGTTACATAACAGTCGGGGTGTACGCCCCCAATATTTGCATATGCCAGCCCATGATCGAGGCATTACACAAGGGTAACGTTAGCCGGTATTAACGTCTGGATGTGTACAGCTGAATCATCAGGCTAGGTAAGCAAGCAAGAACAATAGCGAAAAATGGCAGATGGAGCAATAATAACTGACATGATTCATGATAACATGATATTTGTAAACTGTCTTTCTAAATGTTTCGTTAGCATGTTGCTAATGTACTGTTAAATGTGGTTAAAGTTACCATCGTTTCTTACTGTATTCACGGAGACAAGAGCCGTCGTTATTTTCATTATTAAATACTTGCAGTCTGTATAATTCATAAACACAACTTCATTCTTTATAAATCTCTCCAACAGTGTAGCATTAGCCGTTAGCCACGGAGCACAGCCTCGGAGCACAGCCTCAAACTCATTCAGAATCAAATGTAAACATCCAAATAAATACAATACTCACATAATCCGATGTATGCATGCAGCATGTATGACGAACACTTTGTAAAGATTCATTTTGAGGGATATAATAGCTGTGTGAACTTTGTTTATGCTTTTAAAGGCAAGCGCGAGCTCCGTGGGCGGGGAGCGCCAGATTTAAAGGGGCCGCAGCATGAATCGGCTCATATTTAATGATGCCCCAAAATAGGCAGTTAAAAAAATTAATTTAAAAAAATCTATGGGGTATTTTGAGCTGAAACTTCACAGACACATTCAGGGGACACCTTAGACTTATATTACAACGTAAAAAAACGTTCGATGGCACCTTTAACTTTTCTGAATTCCATGTCTGTACATGCATAGTTAGTGGTCCTTTTCCCATACTTGGGGTTGAAGATTTGATAAAACCCTTAAACCTAAGTAGCATTTGTGCACTGGACATGAATGATTCCTCAAATTGTGATTATATTATGTTTAACAAATTATCTGAATTATGATTTTCTATGGCTGAAGTTAGAACAAGAGAATGAAATGCAACTTCAAGCAAATTCCTGGCATCATTGAGGTGACTTTTGCATAGGAAAATATAAAATCTAGTTAATTCTGTAGATCCGTTTGGCTCTAATATACTACAGCCGTTTCACTATGTATCTGTGAGCAGGTAATTAGTATCTGGTTGCATGTCCTCTGTACCTGCCACTAATTAAATAGATGATTAACTTTAACAAATTAGCCAAACATTGCTTACATACCTGTCATAGCAGGATGGATTGATTGATGGATTTTCTAATAAATTCCAGAAATGTAAGCTAAACAGCAGTCTGATTCCTCTCCCTTAATGAAAAATGACAGCTTAACCCAGCTGAAGACGCTTGATCTGGCTTATTTTTTTTTTCTAGACTGACCAAGCAGGTGGTTTAGCTGGTCGGCAAAACCTCTTTAAAGGACCAGCCTGACCAGCTTATGCAGTGTTTATTAGCAGGGTATGAATATTACATAAGTGTAATGAATATCATATAAGTGTAATGGATTATCAATAAAAAAAAATTAGGGTGGGGGTTTTATCTGTCACTTGCTGATTGGATGGAGGCAGATCTGAGCGAGAGCTTGCAGTCGATTGTAAGAAAGGAGTCATGCATACATCACCAGAGAGAAGTCTGTTGTTTCACCAGAAAATCCAGTTATGATATTTTGATTAAAAATTATGGGGTCAAAACAAAATTTAAAAAGCATGGATGAATTAGTCATAATATGATAATGCATTTAGAAAATAGATAAGGAGAATTTCCATTTCATAGCATATACAGCTGTATGTGTGGTCACGTCCTGTTGCGACCCAGTTCTTCACTCTCACAGACATAAATGCACAGATGTAGTCTCAAGGTCAGCTGAAGATCTCTCTGCATTGGGCTTTCCTCTGCTGTCAGTTATTGCAGCTGTAGTGATATTAATGCCCAGGTCGTATGTGCATATGATTAGTGAGTTTTTGCTTTGATAAATGGCGATGGGGTCGCTATCAGCCATCCTGACATTATTAATGACCACACCGACGCTAAGCAGAGGCAAGCCAATGAACAGAAATATTGCTGTTATCTGTGCGGCCATAATCATAAAGACAATAGAGAGATGTTTAACGGTGAGCACAAAGGCATTCATCATCTGAAAGAGGCCCGTCTGGGTGGCGAGACTCACGGATGGCCACGGTTTGTGTTTGTGTGCAATACACTTTTGACATTCATTTTGTGTAACTAGGGCATGGAGAGCTACATAAAAACACATTTACTTCAATATAATGTAGCTTTTTCCCCCCTTTATTCTTAGTGGTCACTATTCTTATTGCTCATATAGAGGGTGAGGGATTTTGAATTGACTTATCCTAACCAGTTAAAGGTGCAATATGTAATATTTTTGCAGTAAAATATCCAAAAACCACTAGGCCAGTGTTATATATTTTGTTCACTTGAGTACTTACAATATCTCAAAAATTGCAATTTTAACCAGGGCTCCGGGACGTGTGAGTAGTCGCCAATCAATGGCGTCATACCCGCATTAACCTCGGTCTGCCTCGGTTTCTGGTTTTATTTTGTAGAAACCATGGAAACACCAAAGACGCTTTAATATAAAACACGTTTTAATAGACAAGGGAACAACTGTTTTGATATATTTATAGACGGAAAACTAATTGTTGTTATATAGCTCAACACATTTAGTCTTATTGTTTAAATCTAATTTTCTTGATTTTTTGCGAGTACCATGCTTTACCATGCATCCACCAGCCGCAGAGCAAACGCACAGAGTAATGTTATAACATAATTTTCAACACACTCAAATGTATCTGATATGTATAAACAGAGCTGCGCTACCTCATACTCATGACCGGAAAAGCGGAAGCAGCGCCGGCGACTGTGTCATAATAAAAGTTCCGCTGCTCGTGAGGCGTGTGTTGTGCGCAATCGCTCCAGTGGCCTCGTTCACTCCCACAACACTCGGCCCTGCTCTGTTTCATACTACAGTAACGTTAATAATCACATCCATGAACATGATTTCTTCCCGAGTCCTATCCCTATTCTTTTGCACCGGCCGTTGAGGTGAAGACCACATGTCCCAAGATTCCGCGCTCAAACTTGACATCATCAAGCTACGCCTTTGTTTTAAATAGGCTTCTAGCGACCTCTAGTGGACAGAATTCTTACATACTGCACCTTTAAGTTATGAACATCTCTAGTTTCCAGTGATTCTGTCTAAAAAAATAAAAATAAAATAAAAAATCTGCATGATGCAATTATAGCCAGTCATATTTGATGTTCAGGATACAGCTACAGTTCAAAAATTTGAGGTCTATAAGATGTTTTGAAATCGGTCGGTATGTTTTTGAAAGAAGTCTCTTCTGCTCACTAAGGCTGCAATTATTTGATTAAAAATCCAGTACAAACAGTAATATTGTGGAATATAATTACTATTTAAAATAACTGTTTTCTATTTTAATATATTGTAAAATGTACTTTATTCATGTGATCAAAGCTAAATTTTCAGCATCATTACTCCAGTCTTCAGTGCATGATCCTTCAGAAATCATTCTAATATGCAGAATTGCTGCTCAAGAAATCATATTTTTGTGAAAAACATGCATTGTTTTATGGATTCTTTGATGAATAGAAAGAATCAAAAGAATATATATTAGAAGTCTTATAACATTATACATATTTTTATTGTCACATTTGAGCAATTAAATGCATCCCTGGCTTGCTGAATAGAATTATTAATTTCTAAAAAAAACAAACATACTTTCCCCTAACTTTTGAACTGTAGAGTGTAAATGGAGCAAGACTGCAGACCAATGAGATTTCACTGTGTGGACTTACATGGAAGAATCACTGCTTGTCATGTCTGGTTAGGATTTGGTGTTACTCTCTAACCATTAAACTATAAATATGCCACGCAAATCACTGTTTAGGTGCATTCGCATTGTATTATTACTTTTCTGAGCAATTGGATGTACAATTTTCACCGTGTGGATGATAAAACTCCCAAAAGGCATTGAAGGAGGGATCTGAGTGCATACTTGGGCTCCTTTCGACCTGTGCCAGTAAGAAATAATCTAACAACCACTCAGAACACCCTAGCCACCCACCAACTTATCTGTGTGGGCAAATGTTAATGGCAGAATAAGGGTTCAGTGCTGACCCAATTTTTCAGTGGGCCAACCTGCAGAGAGAAATGACGGAAGAGTCGCACACGTACTCTGCTTAACCTCAGATGGTCTGTTTCTATGACAACCCTCCTCTGGCCTGTGGAAGCGGGAGATGAGGGGCGTAGAACACTCACTCTTGACCAGTGGGCCGTGGAGGGGCTGTCAATACTGTTCTGCCCCATCACCACCCAGAAAAAGAGAGGTGGGAGACTGTGACGGAGAAAGATAAATGTACAGAGAGGAGGTGCAAAAGAGAGAGATGATTGTCATAATGTTCTACGTCAGAAGGTCACCCATGTTTTCTTCAAATAATGAGGCACAGCTGTCCTAAGGCATGTTTAATGTCAGAATTGACCCTATTTACTGGTTTTAGGAGCAGTTTATGAATGCATTCTTCATTTTTAAAATGTCAGTGTATGTAGACTTGCTAGATGGACGCTTTGTCTCTTAAGTAGCTGTTTTTTCAGCATCTCATGTCATGAGTGATGTGTTTATGGTGTGTCAAGAGAGTCAAGTTAAAAATAGTTTCCGTTTTGACAGTGCAGTGGCTTAGTGTCAGTTTGTAAAATGGATCATTCAGATCAGTCTGGGGGCCAGCATTTAGCATATTTACATAAGGACAAGCATATAGACCTTAGGTACTTTGTACTTCCGGATGCCATAACAAATGTCAGTAGACCAAAAATATTTTAAAATGTGTGGTTCATTCATAAATTCGTAAGATCTTACCTTCATAATGTGGAAATAAAAACCAGAACATGGAACACAACGAGTGCAGCATTGAAAAGGGGCGGGGCTACATAAGGTCTAGAGCTCAACAGTCGGGTTCCGGAAGTAAAAACTCAATTCATTTTCTCCATAGGAAAATAAATTTTTAACAATAACTTTTAAACCTTTAAAGACAGGCATACTCTAAGCTAAGAGGTTGTTAATCCATTGCATTTGCTTCTGTTGAAGCTGTCAGCCCGCATTATTTCAGCTTATTTTTAAAATAATCGTATTTAACAGCAGAATTCCTTACAGAAGATTACACCAATCAGTGAGTCAAAAAAAGCAACATATGCCAAAATTGCTCTTTAGCTTCACCCACTCCCATGAAGTACTGTGAATGATGTAATTGAGTTGATCTCTCTAAGCTTTCAAAATACAAAATATATGCATATTTTGCTATATATATATATATATATATGTATATATATATATATATATATATATATATATATATATATATATATATATATATATATATATATATATAAACATTTGTACATGAGAAGTTTTATATTTCTGCATTGTTTTTAAATCGATTATACTGTTCGCAATGTTATAATTTATGTTGTCATCTTACGTTTATCCACAATTAGTACAAGCCTATTGTAGCGGACCCCGTCCGAATGATGGCCAAAACTTTACTGTTGAGTTTTATGTTTATTGTACATCAGTCAAAAGATGAAGATGAATGATGAAGGTTGTACATAGTACAAGAAGTGCACATTAAAGTTTTATCCATAAACTCTCTATCTCCCTTGCATTATCATCAATATACACAGCGACTAACAGTAAACAAATATATACAGACCCTCTGCCTTTTCTTGGGGTGCTTAATAAACTGGTAAACTTTATATTCGTAAAATAACTCAGATGAACTGTTATAAGGTGCATGCTCTCTCCCATTCTTTACTACCGTAACCAGTATTGCTTCGGAGATTATAAATTGCATCACGAACAGTTGGTACTGGTCCATCCTTGAGTAACTTTTTACTTTTTTGCAAAACTTGTTTTGTATTGACCCTTGTTCACAAAGCAGTCTGGTGTAAAATGATTGGTGCAGACTTAAACGAATTAAGGTATATGGGGGCACATTCCCTTCAAAAATAAAACTAATCCACTGCGTCTTCAGCAGCTCTGATGTTGGGAGTACATGAAGACTGTTATGTTCACTCTTACATCCAGCAACAAAACACCTGTGTTGCTTACGAGACATTCTTGTCACTTCAGCTGCTCCGGCCTGAAGAAAATGGCGGACAGTGTACAACTGCCTCAGGGCGGGGTCTATGTTAATAATATCCTGGCTCTTCCCAGCTCTGTAATAGGCATTGAATAGCACCCAGTTTTTGAAGCTCCAAAAAGTGCATCCATCCATCATAAACGTAATTGACTCCTGTGGGTTAATAAATGCCTTCTGAAGCGAAATGATTGGTTTTTGTAAGAAAAATATCCATATTTAAAACTTTATAAACTATAGCTTCCGGCAAAATCCGTATGCGTGTTCACGAGAGAGTCAAGTTTCAGCAGAAGGGTGACCTTTGGCCCGATGAACTTTTCCTTTAATATAGCTATGCAATGAAGGCTCATTTTGTTCAGTTCCTTTGTAGTTTGTCTGTTTTAAATGCTAAAATGTGTCTATGAATGTGCCTGCCCCTTACTGTACATGATTCATTGATGCACATAATTTTAATTATTTACTTCACCAAAACCTTTGTTTTTTTATCTGATGTCAAAAATGCCTCCCCTCCATCCATCTGACTATAAAATATTTTTTTTCTTATTTAACATTCTGTTTCACTCATTAAAGGTGCCCTAGAATTAAAAATTGAATTTATCTTGGCATAGTTAAATAACAAGAGTTCAGTACATGGAAATGACATACAGTGAGTCTCACCTTTGTTTCCTCCTTCTTATATAAAGCTCATTTGTTTGAAAGACCTCCGGAAAACAGGCGAATCTCAAAAATAACACTGACTGTTACGTAACAGTCGGGATCATTAATATGTACGCCCCCAATATTTGCATATGCCAGTTCATGTTCAAGGCATTAGACAAGGGCAGGTAGTATTATTATCTGGATCTGTGCACAGCTGAATCATCAGACTAGGTAAGCAAGCAAGAACGATAGCGAAAAATGGCAGATGGAGCAATAATAACTGACATGATCTATGATATCATGATATTTTTAGTGATATTTGTAAATTGTCTTTATAAATGTTTCGTTAGCATGTTGCTAATGTACTGTTAAATGTGGTTAAAGTTACCATCGTTTCTTACTGTATTCACGGAGACAAGACTGTCGTTATTTTCATTTTTTAAACACTTGCAGTCTGTATAATTCATAAACACAACTTCATTCTTTATAAATCTCTCCAACAGTGTGTAATGTTAGCTTTAGCCACGGAGCACCATCAAACTCATTCAGAATCAAATGTAAACATCCAAATAAACACTGTACTTACACGATTAGACATGTTGCATGACGAACACTTTGTAAAGATCCATTTTGAGGGTTATATTAGCTATGTGAACTTTGTTTATGGTGTTTAAGGCAAGCGCGAGCTCTTGGGGCGTGGAGCACGAGATTTAAAGGGGCCGCGTACCCTGAATCGGTGCATTTATAATGATAGGCAGTTAAAAAAATTAATAAAAAAAAAACTATGGGGTATTTTGAGCTGAAACTTCACAGACACATTCAGGGGACACTTAAGACTTATATTACATCTGATCACATGACTTATATAAAACATGTTCTTGGCACCTTTAATTATTTACTTCACCAAAACCTTTCTTTTCATCTGATGTCAAAAATGCCTCCCCTCCATCCATCTGACTATAAAATAATTTTTTTCTTATTTAACATTCTGTTTCACTCATTAAAGTCAGATGGCTGAAGTAAAATGGCTTGCATTTTGTATTTCATGTTGACTTTAAAAGTGAAAACCTTAAATCTGCACTGTTTATGTGTACATTATGATTATGTACAAACCCGTTTACGTATAATCATTGATACAAGCTCAAATGTGTTGTAATCATGTGCATATACTGATTCCAACAATGTGTTTTGCAAGATTAACCTGTCCATGCGAGACAAAGTAACACTGAGCCCTGAGCCGCACACAGTTAACAAAAATGGCTGACTTTTGACAGGCCATTTCTCTTTTAGACATCATGGGCATCTTTTTCCATTCTTGTGGTTGCCATGGGGATGAATAAGTGGGTTTTCCTGCTGGGCAGAAAAAGAGATAATTTCAGTGTCTTTGTGTGTGTGCGAGAGCATGAATCATTGAGTGTGTTTCTGACTCTATGGTTCTGTTCCACAGCAGTGAGCTGCCTTGCCGTCTAAAAGGTGACTGATTTGGAACGCTCTACATAGGCAGCAACTTGCAAATGAAATGCATGGGGGATTTTACTCACAATTGATTGCACTAAAGTTTGACGTTAACAGTTTACTACTCTAATAAGCCTAAAAATACAAGGCATACATAAATATTTGGTCAATTTTTATTCAAATTGAACAAGTATACTTTTCAGTTTTGAATTGTAATATTTATAATCAGCATTTCTCTTTCCTTGTCTCTCATATTTAATGTTTTTTTATTCAATGAGCTAGGCACTGTGCATTCTGGGATGGCCTTCTCCATGAAGTATACATGCAATGTTGCTATAGATTTTGGCCAAAATTAGGTTTATCTTATAGAGTCTAGACTTTGCATCAGGAAGCATGTCTTTGATGGCATAAGAAACTTTTAAAGCTACAGCTATTTTGTTCAATTAATAAATTAAATAATTGCTGTTCATTTTATGTCATTTTTAAAAATCAAAGGTCCTTGACCCCAAATATAAATTTCTGACGCAATTTGTGCACAAAACGCCTCCTGGTAAACTCTCAGCTGCTCTAATGTGCCATGATAGCTGTCTACAGCGATTAACTAACCCTCATGCTAACATCCTCTCCAGCTATTTACAAATGGCTTCATGCTATCATGCACAAATAGTGTCGGCATGGTAACCATAAATGGTCACAGCCCACATCTTATCGTTGAGTCCTTGTCCCGTTCAATTTTCTTAATCTTACAATTCATCATGGTTACAGTCAAAAACACTAGAATATTAAGATATTTTTAATACTTTTTTTAAAGGTTTGTATAGACTCCATGTATATATATATATATATATATATATATATATATATATATATATATATATATATATATATATATATATATATATATATATATCCCATCATTATAATTTCTGTCCTTCTGATGATTAAATATTGTCATTTCATTAATTGCTGGCAAATGTTTGATTTTGTGACCTGACAAAAAATGCTACAATTGGCTTCATGCTACATCCAACCAAATGAAACCAAATGAAATGTAAATACAAGCTGCTGTGTTGGTGTGAGGACACAATGCGCAATTAGCATAAACATGTACATTAGCATATGGCAGTGAGTCTGTGGAACGTATCATCCAATAGAAGAGTGGCATAACAGTAGCCAATCAGATGACAGGAAGCCCTAGTGGCTTGTGACATCAAAAACACACCCATCTTGCACAGAAAAGCCCTGAGTGTGTGACGCACATGATTAAAATATGCCACTTCTGGCCGTCCAATCACTTTGTGTCCTTTTGTACGTCATCTCCATTCTTGTCACGCATCCCTGCCTCTCCGTTGTCAGTTTTCCTCTAGATATCTCTTTTATATTCTAAGTTATTTGCGTCTTTGAGATGTCAGTATGATGAAGGGGTTTCAGATAGGATCCACCGTGAGTGACAAGCATCAAAGTGGCTGGTCTGTTTTACATTTTATCTACCAAATGTCAATAGTTTTATTCCAACATCCAGGGGCATCAAATATGTTCAACATGCAATAGTATACTGACACAGACAGAATACTTTCGAATATATTAATTATATATATGTTTTCATGTGCATATGTGAACCCAGAAAGTATTTTTGACATTTAAGGTGTGCATAAAAGTCTTTGAATGTCACTGCATTATATAAAAAAATATCAGAGCAAGTGGCATTTATGTTTAAGAAAAATAGCACAAGCTACTTTTTACAAAAAGAAACATTCCTGTGTGTTTTAATCATTCTGTATCTTGAATATAGTAACATTCAGGTATTTTTTAATGTGGTTAAGGATTTGCAGACATGTTTGGCTTGCTGTCCGTAACTGACTAAGAGTATATAGGCTATACCGGTAACTCTAGACACGAGATGCTGACAGGAATTGTCAGAAGCCGTGACGTATGCAGTTGTTCACACATGCTCAGCATCGTGACTCACAGGATTATAAGAATAGCTGAGTCTTTCCCACATCATACAGTTAAAATGATTTCCTATAGTTTGTGATACAAATGCCCAGTCCAGTGCAGCTGGAGGTCCTTATCGACGTCAGATATTTCCTAACTCATTCACATCAAAATCCAACATACAGAATTTAAAATACAGTAGTGGCCAAAAGTGATGTCTGGAGGGAATATTTGCTTTTAATGCCCATCTAAGTTCGATTAAACCATCAAAATATGAGGAAAATATTTTAATTTTTTAAAAATATTTTAAATATAAGGGAAGAACTTGATTAAGGTGTTTATCTGACAAAATAATTTATAATAACTACAGCTACAGGTTATTTTACTATGCAAAAATATGCAAAGAAAAGCTCACAGGAAAAAGCATACACTGACTACAACATAATCCGCAATTAATATTTAGTTGGTTTCTCTTGTTTTTACATGTGTTCATAATTTCTTTGTGTGACAGTCAAAAATTATGGCTGCACATAATTTGGCATGTTTCAAATATGAAAAACACAATATGTTTACAAAATCTTTAACACATTTAACAATATTTGAATAAAGGATGAAGATGATCAATTTTCCTAGGTCGGACATCACTTTTAGCCACTACTGTATATCAGTGAAAGAGCGAATTATTTTTATTTCTTTCTTTTTCTCTTTCTTTCTTTCTTTCTTTCTTTCTTTCTTTCTTTCACAAATTGTGTTTAATATCTTAGTTGTCACTGCTAGACAGCGATAGATTAAATGTTCTTTACTTGTTGTATGATTATGTGAATCTGTTTATATCTGTTAATATTGTTTAACGTACCTGAGCTAACATGAACTAACAATGAATAGTTGTATTTTTCATTAAATAATGTTAAAAAGATTAAAGGATTAGTCCACTTTTAAATACACTTTTCCTGATAAATTTACTCACCCCCATGTCATCCAAGATGTTCATGTCTTTCTTTCGTCAGTCGAAAAGAAATGACGGTTTTTGAGGAAAACATTCCAGGATTTTTCTCCTTACAGTGGATTTCAATGGCTACCAATAGGTTGAAGGTCGAAATTACAGTTTCAGTGCAGTTTCAAGTGCTTTAAACGATACCAGATGAGTAATAAGGGTCTTATCTAGCGAATCGATCGGTCATTTTCGAAAAAAAAAAACCAACCGTTTATGCTTTATAAAATATCGCCTTGAACGTACTTTTCCGCATTTTTCATAACGCTTAAGCTGAATGTCCTACGCCTTCCCTATTCAAGTTACGGAAAAAAACGAAACTGGCGCCGCGTTCGTTCCGTAAGTAGAATAGGGAAGGCGTAGAACATTCAGCGTAAGCGTTATGAAGAATGCGGAAGCGGAAAGTACTTTCAATGTGATATTTTGTTTATAAAGCATAAACGGTTGTATTTTTTTCGAAAATGACCGATCGATTCACTAGATAAGACCCTTATTTCTCATCTGGGATCGTTCAAAGCCCTTGAAGCTGCATTGAAACTGTAATTTTGACCTTCAATCTGTTGGTAGCCATTGAAATCCACTGTAAGGAGAAAAATCCTGGAATGTTTTCCTCAAAAACCTTCATTTCTTTTCGACTGACGAAAGAAAGACATGAACATCGTGGATGACAGGGGGGTGAGTAAATTTATCAGGAAAAGTGTATTTAAAAGTGGACTAATCCTTTAATAAATATTGTTAGTTAATATTAATGTATTAATTAAACAATGGTACCTTATTGTAAAGTGTTTCTGCATGTTGTTCTTTGTGTGTGACCTTTAAAATTTGAATTTGGAATAAATTAGACTAACTGGATATATTAGCTTATGAGGTGCTTCTCATTAGGTTCTTCCTAGATCAAATGATCTGTGCTGCTCTATTTTTATACAATAATTGTATCATTTGGGTCTATTTTTATTTCTCATTTTAGGAGAAACATCTGAGACAAAGTTAATACCTAAATAAACATAATTGATAACCATTACATTTCCTGAGCTTTGAAAGAGTAACATCTGAGCAATTTTTCCTCTGGGTTTTCATCTCTTGCACACCACAAATGTCTAGTGTTAATATACCATTACCAGTGACCTCTGAACTTTACCCTCTCTCATCCTCGCTTTTTTCCTCGCTTGTGTTCAGTGTTTGTGTGTGTGTGTGTGTGTGTGTGTGTGTGTGTGTGTGTGACTCTTATCAGCTTTCCGCAGATGCTCTCCCTTTGCCGTTCACATTTCGCTGTAAAATTGGCTTTTCTCTCAGCAGGATAGTGAGGATTATCCTCTTCTCCTCCGCTCAGCAGAATTAGCCGCTGGAATAACCAGCGACCCATTTTCAGCTTATTTTAGGAAGCACTGAAACACATTGTACTGTACATCATGAAAGGCCTGAGCTCTCAATTTGAAAGAAAGATTGCTTGAAAATTTGTGCAAGGTCATACATTTACAAACAAAACAAGAAGAATAACCCTAAATGCAAAGGGTCCGAAATTACCTCAGTACAAATGCTACCATCATCAGTTTAATTATAGGAGGATGAAGGGTTGCATTTATTTTTAAATATTGCTCACATTAAAACAAAATGAGAGTCTTTCTCTTCCAGAAAAATGGACCAAAAACTCATGATGACTCATGTTGCACTTAACATATTTTTGTCCAATCAAATGCTATCTCAAGTATTCTGTGTATTCCGCCTTGAGTGCCTTGTTTACATAAAAATAATTTGATTTAGGAACATGAAAGCACATTTTCAAAGTTTCATTTGTTCAGAAAACAAGATAAAGTGTTCAGTTCATATGTGGAACTCAAGATCACGATAATAGATATCGGTCTCCTACTGATATATAATTTGAATAATAATATCATTATTTGAGTTAAATGCATCAATCACCATTTCAGTTGTATTATATCTGAAATTGATAACTTGGAATTGGGAATATCAGTAAAACCTATGTAGTGAAAAGATTTATATATAACATTATTTAATAAATTTTATGTCATCTAGACAAAAGTAAACTAAAACATATAGAGAGACTTGGTCTAATGTGTTTATTGTAAGTTATATTTCATTTAATACATCTTGAGATTAGTATTATTTAAAAAAAAAAAACAATAGGGACCTATTCCTTAGGATGCCAAAATGCTCAGAAACAGCCATGCAAAGAGACTTGGCCTGTTTAAATAAAACCTTTTACACAAGGAAACATGTTGTGTTTTCAGCTGAAGTGCTTATGTAATTGTCTCTTGCTGTTGTGTCTGTATAAAAGGTAGTTTCTCCTTAATATACACGAATTGTCATGACTCATTGAAAAGCTTAGTCTCTCTCTCAGCAGAGCTGTCACTTTAGCTTTAAATTCCCGTGTTTCTCATCTGTGCGTGTGTGTGTGTTTGTGTGTACGCTCTAAACTGTCAGTTTAGCTTTGCATCTATTTTGTATTTGTTTACGCAGCTCCTCATTTTCAGCTTGACGCTGGTTGAAGAACACAACAGCATCCATGAGCATAAATGTGACAGACTTGAGAGTGTTTATTGCCCACCATTTGTTGCTTCATATATTGTTTAATTGTATATAATTTGTCCTTAATATTTATATGGCAACTAACTGTGCATTTCAAACACACACACACACACAAACACACAAACAAATGATCAAAAGTTACAGACTTTGACATGTTGAGGCACAATAAAAGGAAGTCATATGACGAGAAGAATCCTTCATGACCGTACACACAATGGCATATATTGGGGCACTGCGGGGACGACTATGGAAATGATGCCGTCATCCATGATGACGACATTGAAAAGCGTCATAGCATTAGTTGGTTAGGAAAGCCTGTTATAAAATGTTCTCTCCCCCTCACCCTCACACAACCCTACAGATGCACAGTGTGTAATGTCAATCCAGTCGTCTGTAGATGGCAGCAGAGCTCAGCTTCATGCCCACTGGAACAGAACGTACCAGACAGCAGGTGTGTGTGAGCTCCTCTTGATCTCACATGATGTGACACCAGCAGGACTAATAGTTCTGCAGTAACTTTTTATTGCTTTAATATATATATATGGCATGGTAATGGATATGACAGGGGACGAAACTTACTGGGTTCCCATGGGGCATTAAAAAGTATTAAAAATGTGAAATTAGAATCTCCTGATTTTAAGTCCTTTAAAATATCACTTGCTACAGCCAATACATACACGACACGCTCCTGTGAACAAGTAAGACATGTTGGTGCTGTACAATATCACGTAGATGAATTACCCATACAGATCTACACAGGTGGAGCTGGGGAAGGTGGAGGGTTTTCAGAAAGTGCACTGCAACTGCGACAGCAAATGCTGACCAAGTATTTGAAGGTTGAGCAGTAAGCTCATTGGCTACTGATACAGCAGGAACCAATCAGGACCTATCAGCCTGCGCCATTTAAATTTCATGACAGAATTTTGTGTGTATATATATATATATATATACATATATACGCGATTGAATGTAAAGGTTTGTGTCTCGTTATTCTATTAATAACTACCCACTGATTTTAAATTTCTATCAGAAATGAAGAATTATTAGTGTCATTGTAGATAGTGTTGCAAATATCTAAGCTATCTAATACTTCAAATCTCAAGGTTAAATCAGATTTTTTTTTGTAAAAATGTTTCTTTAACAGCGGCCCAAAGTAGTATATAGCTCCACTGTGGTTTTTAACAAATAATAAAAAAAAAACTTTTCAAAACATCCCCCCCTCTGTTTTTTTCACAAATCGCACCCTGTATATATATATCTGGGGTTCAAAATATAATTTAAACCTGGAAATATGAAAAAAAATCAGTATTGCGAACATTGTAAAATAAAGGAACATTATAGTGTTATAGTCAAAGAATATTTCATATTATCCACTAGGCTAGTAAGTATCACTGATCATGTGACTCAAATCATGCTGGAGAGCAGCTCAAGTGCTGCTGTTTATGTTTGTATAATTTATATAACTTTTTTTCTATTCAAACTCAAAAACGCAAAACAGAAGATTTTTTAAATCTTTGGACACAATCGAACATGTATAACCTGTCCATATCTGACCATCGTTTTTTTGGCGGTGGTGGTGGTGGTGGTGGTATTGGGGGGGGGGGGTGGTGCTCTGTTATCATAAGCTCTGTTATCATAAAGCTGATTTTTCATATACACAGTACACAAAAACAGCTGAATATATTTACAAAACATTCAAATTTCCCATAAATGAACAGAGGTGCATACATACATAAAACAGTTTGTGCTGCCACATTGCGAAACAGAATAGATGTCATATTTTTTCTCTGGTTCATTTTATTGTCCTCATGCTGGGCAGCTTCTTCTGACCTTTATTTTCAAAGCTTTTTAATAAAACATATCATTATATGACATTTATAAGAATATTTCTGGAGGTTCTAGTATGTAACAGTTTTCTGACCTTTAATTTTCAGTCGAGTAGTTTGTGATTATTGTAAGTAAAAGCAGTTCTGAAAGTTTTAATAAGTGTGTCATAGACTTACTGTGACATTTAGGTTTACAACAAGTGAACGGCCTTCAGTAGAGCAGAAAGATCTTTGTGTGTGTTTGTGTAAATTGGTATATGGATGCATTTGACAGTGTTCCTTCTTATTTAATTCAGGGCATGAAATCCAATCAGGCTTCTTTAAAAACAAATTACATTCAGCTACAGCGCCTAGGGTTTATTTTGAGTTTTACGGGGTCTCTTTGACTACGCAGAATGCGCAATTACAAAAACAGAGAAGATGTAGGCAGTCTTAGGTTACCCCATCCTCTCATCCTTCTGCGAAAAATACAAAACTGTCCTGCCTGGTTGCCATAGAAACAAGTAATTGCTGCACCTGGCAAATTGCAGGGCACTTTAAAGCGGTTAATTCAGCGCTTTTTCTCGGCTCTTCCCGTCCTACAGGCCTGACATGTGACTCTCTATTCAGATGCAGAAATATCTCTTGAATCCCTGATGTCAACAGAGCAGAATTTGACGTGTAATGATAATGCACAGATGAAAAGGTCAACTTTTTTCAAGTGTGTTGTGTGTGCTTGTGTTCGTGCGTTTGCTTGTGTGTGTGCAGGCATTTTTTTGTGACTAAGAATGGAATAGAATGTGGTTGTGCTTATGTACGTTTGTGTTTTTGAGTTCATTTTAGGATAGATATCAGAATATAAGAAATTACATAGAGTGAATTGATATTTTTGTGATTTTAAGGCTACAAAGAGAACAGAATGAAACTGTTTCTGTGAAATTTGAAATTAAATTTCTGTGCACATTTATATGTGGTTAATGCTGCGTTCACCACATGTTGAAATTACCATAATTACAACATATCTGCTTGGAGTCGTTCACGTCCTCAGACTCAGAATTATGCGTTTCTATGGCAACACTATCAACAGCAATAGAGTGCAACAGTGCCTGCCCAATTTTTCAGTGACATTGGTTCCGGAAGTGTTTTTTCAATACATTTCTCCCATAGGGATTTCAAAAAAGTCATCATTAAAGAGTTATAACCCATGAACCAAGCCAATCAGCTATGAGGAGAATCATAATATCACTAACTTTGATTTGAAGCAAAAAATCTGAGAAAAAAGGTACAAGCCTGTGTACTTAAAGGGATAGTTCACCCAAAAATGAAAATTTGATGTTTATCTGCTTACCCCCAGGGCATCAGAGATGTAGGTGACTTTGTTTCTTCAGTAGAACACAAATGATGATTTTTAACTCCAACGTTGCAGTCTGTCAGTCGTATAATGCATGGCAACGGTAACAAAATCTATGAGTAAAAAAAACATGCACAGCCAAATCCAAATTAAACCCTGCAGCTCTTGACAACACATTGATGTCTTAAGAGTAAAACGATCGGTTTGTGCGAGAAATCGAACAATATTTATATAATTTATTACCTCTAATACACCACTATGTCCAACTGCCGTGAGCGCGCACACGGCATCCGGTGCGTGAGGTGTGAACGCACTCTGGCGTACAGGGACGTGCACAGGAATTTTGAGGGGCAGTTGCTCTGACCTAAAAAAAAGGGCACTCCCCTACCAAACCCAACCCCACCCCCAGAAAGGCCTCCATAGCCAGCAATGTCATTTCCTCTCTCAAGACCCATAAAAGGTACTAAAGACGTCGTTACAAAGTCCATCTCACTACAGTGGTTCTACAATCATTTTATGAAGCAACGAGAATAGTTTTTGTGTGCAAAAAAAAAAAAAAACCTAAATAACGACTTATATAGAGATGGCCGATTTCAAAACGCTGCTTCCTGAAGCTTCGAAGCGTTATGAATCAGTGTATCGATTCATGAGTGCCCTTTTTTTAGGTCAGAGCAACTGCCCCTCAAAATTCCTGTGCACGTCCCTGCCTGGATTTATGAAGATTTTAATTCATTTCATAAAACTTGATGATGATGATCGTCCGTTTGTTATATCTTTCCGACAACGTTAAGTCGTCTCACCCGACAACCGCGACAATCTCCTTCTAGTGCCGCTCATGCAGGCTCAGCTCAGGTGCCGGTCGCGTGCAGCGCTGCAGCCACGTAAACAGAGTTTGCCCTTCCCCTACTGACTTTCACTTTCGGACGGGTGCCCGAATATGGAAGTGAATGAGGCTTTGCGATTTTTTTTTTTTTTTTTTTTTTTTTTTTTTTTTAAATCTAGGCCTACATGAAATTCTGCATCCATTGTACGATTTTTTTATTTATTTTTTTCCACCTCGGAAAGGCAACGTGAGTCGAGAAGGGCATATGGGCAGTTGCCCGGGCAACCTGAGCAACCCCCCTGTGCACGTCCCTGCTGGCATAGTTTAAACATGGAGCCCCTAGTACAACAGTTGTTATACAAATGGAAGTAAACCACTAAAAAACATGGTTTTACTACATCAAATTCATTTTATTTTGTTACTTTTCATAAGGGCAGCTTCACAAATAATACCTCAGTGGAAAAAGCATAGGCACAGCTGATGGTTTAAGAGCGCGTACACACCTCACGCACCGGATGCCGTGTGCGCTCAAGGCAGTTGGACATAGTGGTGTATTATATAAATTATATAAATACTGTTCCGTTTCTCGCACAAACCGATCGTTTTGTGTCTTAGGACATCAATGTGTCGTCATGAGCCGCAGGGTTTAATTTGAATTTGTCTGTGCATGTTTTTTTTTACTCATAGATTTTGTTCCCATTGCCATGCATTATACGACTGACAGATTGCAACGGTTGGAGTTAAAAATCATCATTTGTGTTCTGCTGAAGAAATAAAGTCACCTACATCTTGGATGCCCTGGGGGTAAGCAGATAAACATCAAATTTTTATTTTTGGGTGAACTATCCCTTTAACAGCTTTAGTGAGGGAAAGAACTAGAATCCCATGAAGCATTGCGAACAGCATAATCTAATTTGCGATGTCTATTGCAAAATATGCATATATATATTCAAATATTAAGTATTTTGAGAGTGTAAGGAGACCGACTCGATTACATAATTCAAAGTGCTTTATGGGAGTGGCCGGAGCTAATGAGATCTTTTGGCACAATTTGGTTGTTTCGACTCTCTTATTGGTGGAATCTTCTGTACAGCATCATGGGTAATGTAGTTTTTCACTAAGAATTCTGCTGATAAAACACGATTATTTTAAAACTAAGTTGAAATAATGTGGGCTAACGGCTTCAAGAAAAGAAAATACTATCAATTAACAACCTTGTAGCTCACAGTAAGGCTATCTTTAAATGTTTAAAGATAAAGTTATCATTAAAAATAATTTTTATAATTCAATAATTTTTATAATTACACGTTCTACGTGGACGTGAATGCTTTTTCGTAATTACGACATGGCGTGAATGCCAAATAAATAAATGCTTATTTGAAATTTCTATTCATCAAAGAATCCTAAAAATATATCACAGTTTCCACAAAACTATTAAGCAGCTCATCTGTTTTCAACATTAATAATAATAAGAAATGTTTCAGATCAACATATTAAGAATGATTTCTGAAGGATCATGTGACGCTGAAGACTGGAGTAATGATGCTGAAAATTCAACTTTGATCACAGACATAAATTACATTTTACAATATATTCAAATAGAAAACAGTTATTTTAAATTGTAATAATATCTCACAATAGTACTGATTTTACTGTATTTTCGATCAGCTAAATGCAGCTTTGGTGAGCATGAGAGACTTTAAACATTAAAAAAATACCTACCCCAAAATTTTGAATGGTAGTGTATATTTGTGTGTGTTTCATGGTGGTTGGTGTTCGGTTATCAAGTTGGTTTCGTGTATCAGAAATCCTGAAGCAAACTCTGTCTTGTCGTCCGTCTCACAGTGTGTTTTAAAATCTTGAGGGATTAAATGAGGTTCAGATGAATTGGTGGCTGGGTGAGATGAGAATGCTGGAGCAGAGCAGGAGTTTTCACATTTCTAATCACAGAGATTTTGTCCTCAAGATAGCAACAAGATTGAGGGCTTCTCTTCAACGAGGCAGGCAAGAGAAAAATACTTCATTTAAACAAGATAACCATCAAACACACACACACAGGTTTAAATGAATGAGACCTGTCAGCAAGAAATGAATTACTCAAAGGAAGTGAAAGATTTGGGATGGTGTGCAGGCCACTGATTATCTGAATTTATGGAGGAGAGTCGTGACAGTCGGAATACGCCTCTCTCTCTCTCTGTCTCTTTCTGTTTTATTTCACTCGTCTCTTTTGCACCCCATTGCTTCCTCTATCTAGTGGTTAATGAGGGGTTCTCATATTCTCACTGTTTATATTATGTAAAATCTGTCAAGGTCAGGAAAAGAAACTAGTTTCAAGTTTTCTGAGCAGTCAAATCGCCTTCACCGTTCCACACAGTGTCAATGTCTTCAGGGTTTGCTGGAAGCATCATAACTTTCAATTAATTTGGTCTACAAAACAAACTTGCTGTAACTAACCTCCTTATCTTCAACAGCAGCGTGTCCCACATTGGCCAATCATTAGAGCCGGTCCCAGCTGAATTTATGCGTGGGGTTTAAACGTGCATGTTAAGTGCTGTAGTCTGCACTGGTATCCATCATCATTAGGTTGCCAAGGCATTTACTATGAGGGATGAAAAGCGAGCAGCGCGTTAGTTTATCAGAACTCTATTAAAAGAGCATTACGCCCCAAGAGTTAAAAGAGAGTGCAGGGAAAATAAATGAACCAACACAGCCAGTGACTCAACACATTTCCACCCGAGTCTCTTCCTGAGCGCCTCCCTCACATGACAATATCTGCTCTGCATTGTACTAAAATTAGTTCAAAATTGAAATTGAAAAGGAAAATTTATAATGGACTCCATTTTGTGGTACACAAACACATTCCTTGTCACTCTCATTCAAATTATGATATTAATAAGAGCAGAAAATAATAGTGCCATGTATGTAAAGCATACATTATCATTCAAATGTATGGGGTCAGTACGATTTATTAAAAGAAATTAATGATTTTATTCAGCAAGGATGCATTAATCAAAAGTGACAGTAAATATATTTGCAAAAGATTTAGATGTAACATGGTTTCCACAAAAATATCAAACAAATCAGAATGATTTCTGAAGGATCACTAAAGAATGGAATAATGATGCTGAAAATGCAGCTTTGATCACAGGAATAAATCACATTTTACAATATATTCAATTTTAAAACAGTTATTTTAAATTTTAATTACATTTTACAATATTACTGTTTTTACTGTATTTTTGTAATGTATTTTTGACCCAAAAAAAGCAGCCTTGGTGAGCATAAAATACTTCTTTCATGAATATAAAAAAATCGTACCAAAAAAACAACAACAAAAAAAAAAATGTTTAAACGGTAGTGTATATTGCAATAAAAAATAACCAAATAAAAAATTAAACATAAAAAGTAATTTAAAAAAACAAATCCATTAAATACCTAAGATAAAAATAATAAAATAAATTAAATTACATAAAATATTTGCAAAATAAATGTTGTCATGTCTCTCTCAATTTCAATCTCTCTTTGAATCAAGTACGAAACATGAATAACTTCTGAGGGAAAAGGTTGCATGCGTGTATGTGTGAAATGAGAGGACAGAGGAAGAACTGCTAGTGTATCCTCTCTCTGTCAGAATGATCTATGATATATTGTTATATGTGATATCTTTGTTACAGTGCAGGAATATAAGGGCAACTTTCAGCTCTCACTTGATATCTATATTGAATGAAATAAAATAATGTACTAAAGCATAGATGGATAAAGCCAGAGCGTGTGTGAGAGTGCATGTGTGTGGCATTAAATCATATGTGTCCAGATAAAGGATGTGTTCTCCACGGGAAGAAAAACTGAGAAGGGAATGATGTGAGAGAGGGATGACAGATATTCTTCCTCCGCTCAGCCTGAGGAATGATGGAATAGTCAAATCCCACCTGGGGCTCAAAGAGAGAGAGTGTTGGAGAAGAGATTTGTTGGCAAGGAAGAAAACTGAATGTGGATACTGGTTTTAAGATTTGTATTCTAGTGAAGCACGAGAGAAAAAGGCAAATTTATGGGTGAATGACTGAGAAAGATGTAGTATTTGGACACTTAAGTCACAAATGAATGTCACTGCACTTTGTGTGTGTGTGTGTGTGAAGTTTTAGCTCAAAATACCCCACAGATAATTTTTTATAGCATGTTAAAATTGCCACTTTTTGGGGGTGAGCAAGAATGCAGTTTTAATGTGTGTCCCTTTAAATGCAAATGAGCCGGTGCTCCAGAATAGGGCGGAGCTTTAAAAACTCATTCTCTGGCATCTCTCACACTGAAAATGTCAGAAACTGTCAGTAGCAGTGTTCAGCCTTATGTTTTAGAAACAACCTTTGTGAAAATCCAGCGTTGAAAAGACCCTTGTTTGTGAAGCAGTCAGGCGAAAAAATGATTGGCGCAAACATATAAGACTTTACCGATTTTCTTTGGGACATTTCCTTCAAAAATGAAATTTAACCATGATGATGTCATCTGAATCAGCTTGTTTGATTTATGGAAATGATAAAAAAGGTGGAGTTTTTACCATTATATAGGCTGGTTGTTCTCACACACTGCGTGCAGACATACATCGGTGTTCAAACACCTGTGAATTTTGCATAAAGTTCTTGTTACACTGTAAAAATGTCTAACCTTCCCAACTCAAAATTTTCTAGTGACTGGTCACATCTAAATTTTTCAATTGATCCAAGTGAATTTGTGTGAAAATCACTTGGACCAATTGAAACATTTAGATGTGACTAGTCACTAGAAAATTTTGAGTTGGGAAGGTTAGAAATTTTTTACACTGTAATATTTAAAATTATATTTTAATTAAAAAATATACAGTGGGTACGGAAAGTATTCAGACCCCCTTAAATTTTTCACTCTTTGTTATATTGCAGCCATTTGCTAAAATCATTTAAGTTCTTTTTTTTTCCTCATTAATGTACACACAGCACCCCATATTTACAGAAAAACACAGAATTGTTGACATTTTTGCAGATTTATTAAAAAAGAAAAACTGAAATATCACATGTATTCAGACCCTTTGCTGTGACAATCATATATTTAACTCAGGTGCTGTCCATTTCTTCTGATCATCCTTGAGATGGTTCTACACCTTTATTTGAGTCCAGCTGTGTTTGATTATACTGATTGGACTTGATTAGGAAAGCCACACACCTGTCTATATAAGACCTTACAGCTCACGGTGCATGTCAGAGCAAATGAGAATCATGAGGTCAAAGGAACTGCCTGAAGAGCTCAGAGACAGAATTGTGGCAAGGCACAGATCTGGCCAAGGTTACAAAAGAATTTCTGCTGCACTTAAGGTTCCTAAGAGCACAGTGGCCTCCATAATCCTTAAATGGAAGACGTTTGGGACGACCAGAACCCTTCCTAGAGCTGGCCGTCCAGCCAAACTGAGCTATCGGGGGAGAAGAGCCTTGGTGAGAGAGGTAAAGAAGAACCCAAAGATCACTGTGGCTGAGCTCCAGAGATGCAGTCGGGAGATGGGAGAAAGTTGTAGAAAGTCAACCATCACTGCAGCCCTCCACCAGTCGGGGTTTTATGGCAGAGTGGCCCGACGGAAGCCTCTCCTCAGTGCAAGACACATGAAAGTCCCTACACCCTACTGTTCAGTACAAACTGTCTATCCCCTAATCCTAAACCTACCCATCACAGAAGACTTTCTGCATTTTTACATTAAAAAAAAACATCATTCTGTATGATTTATAAGCTGTTTTCCTCATGGACTCAAGGGTTTTAGATATTGCCATCTTTGTGGGGACATTTTGTCCACATAACGTAGGGCTTACCTGAACCACATGCGCGCACGCACACACACACACACACACACACACACACACACACACACACACACACACACACACACACACACACACACACACACACAGAGGTTCAATAGCAGTAGAGCTCATTAACTCATTGATGCGGTGTCCTGGGGGAAATGCTGCTTTTAATTATAACAACAATGAAATGTGAGTGTGTGTTCACTGCATAACACACCCTGTGGTTTCAGTCACAAATTTATTATCTGTTAAACACTTTTCAACAACTAAAACACATTTAGGATTCATCTATGCCTTGTTGAAAATGATCTTATAACTTTATCTGCCTTGGCCAAATTTGTTGTTTACTGCGCTGTTGTTAAGAAGGAAAGCAATTTGTCTTTGACATTTTATGACATGTAAAATAATGTGACAGGAAATATGGCTCAGAGAAATGGTGATCTGAACCCTGCAGCGTAGATCTATCATGGCTAGAAGTGTATGAAAGACACCGAAATTTATATTTCAGCCTATGTATCAGAGAATAATAATGGAATGAATATTGTTTTTGCTAACACATATTGAAATTAAAGAAATATAGGTGAATGGAGCTATAAAGTTGTCAAAAGGGCTTAATCTAAGTAACTTGTGTTACAAACACCTAGTTGTGCTGAATGATTTTTTATTTATATTTTTTATTTTATGATAAAAGTGAGTGGATTATGTTATGTTTCGAATGCTATAAATTACACTTTTTTATTACAGTTTTTTCTGGCAAATCCATAGTTTGATATTTTTCTACATTTCCTTTTACAATTAGTTTTACTGTTTAAAAAACCTAATAATAGCAGTTAGTTCCATTGTGGCAAATTACTATATTGTGACAACATGCCTCACGTATCTTTTTTGCATTAGGGGTGGAAATGTTTTCAAAAAATATCTTTTTTGTTTTTGTGCTAAAAAGTGTGTGACTGCCATCCTCTGTCTCCTCAATTGTATCATGTATAATATTTTTTCAGGCATGAAAAGAAAAGAAGCGTAAATGAAAGGTTAACAGGGTTCAGTATTTTTCCACACTCTGTTCTGACCTGTTTTTTAGTTGGTTACATCACATTTTGCCATCAGCAGTTTTTTTCTTGGGCATCTTTAAAAGAAATGCAATAAAGGCGTTGAGTATGAGCAAGAAAAGCTTCTGTCTTGTGTGTTTGAGCCGTAGGATGTATTTTACTGTTGTGTTGCAGTGCTGTAGACTCACAATGAAAGGCACAATTCTATTAATGTATGTTAAGGATCTGTTTCAACTTGATCTAACTCATAAAAATGACTTTTGTTGTTCAAATAATATTTTTGATTTGAATCAAACCAAGTTTTAGTCAATCTAGATGTTTTTTATTTAGGTTACTGTAAACACTTTTTACAGTGTTCCTTTCCTATTTAATAAATAAACATTTGATATGACATGGGCATTACAGTTATATATACAATAGACAATATATCTACTCTAATATACACACAGTGATATTCACATGTCTGAGAAATGTCAAGTCACATTTATCACAATATATATCATTTCAAAAGCAGCCTTTCAGAAAATTATGATTCTAATTTTTATAATATTATCTTCATGCCTTATAGTTGCATTGGTTTGTTGGTGTCCTTGTTACACTAATTATACGTTTAAGTACCGAGTAATAGTAAAAACTGCATGTACTTACTATACAGTTAGGGTTTGTTTTAGGGTTAGTTTTGTGTAATTATGCATAATTTATTGTTAGAGCTGGGCAATAATATACATTATTGGCCAAAGGTGATGTCTGGTGGGAATATTTGTTTTTAATGCTCCTATAAGTTTGAACTTCAAAATATAGTAGTATACATATATCACAGAGTATAAAATATTTTAAATAAAAGGGAAGAACAAAACACTAAACTTGGTTAAGGTATTTATCTGACAAAATTATTTTGCAAAAAAAAAAAAGCAAACAACAGCTACAGGTTTTATTTTGCTATGCTATGCAAAAAAAAAAATGCATAGAAAAACAAAAAGCTCAGGAACACTGACTACAACATAATCAGTTATTAATATTTTGTTGATTCTCTCTTGTTTTTGCATGTGTTCATAGTTTCTTTGTATAATAGTCTGGCCAGAAATTGTCCAAACAGTTTGGCATGATTAATTGTATTATTATCACAAATAAAACAATTGACTCCAAGCACAACTACAAAATATGCAAACAAAATCTTCAACAAATTTGTAATAATATTTGAATAAAGGGAATACATGTCAATTTTCCTAGACTGGACATCACTTTTGGCCACTACTGTAGTTTATATTTTGTGACAATGCAAGCAATCAAGCAGCTGGGATTTGCTATATAGTATTTGCTTACATTACTTTATATAAAGAGCTGGGTCATAATATAGTTACATTTTGTGACAAAAAAAAAAAAAAAATGCTTTAATTTTCTATTATGTTCTAATTTAAGCATTTTTCATTTCTCAGTACATTGTATAGTTAGCATAATAATATGAGTGTAAAATTTGAATTTCTGAATTCCTTAGTGTTCAGTTTGCCCACAGTATGCGAGGGTTTGTTTCTTCATCGCTTTCAATTGATCTGGTGGTTGTTGAGTATTGAGTGGCGGAAAGACAATTCACAACCTTTTTGAAGTGCAAATCAATGAGATGGAGACCTGTAACAGCACTAAACTCTCTAACCTTCCCTATGTTTGTGAAGGACTGATGTAGTTTCTCTCTGGTTGTTGAACTGAGCTTTTAAGCTCTTGAACTTTCCTGAGTCAGCAGTGGGTCTTGAGGTGTCAGCTTGACATTCAGATAGCAAGCTATCTGTTAGTGAGGACAATGAGTGCAGAATGGGGTGGATGGAGAAGCATAAGAAAGAATGAGATGTAAGATTGTAAACAAGACAAGACGTGTTTAATATGACTTGAGTAGCCATAATAAAGGGGGGGGGGGGGGGGGGGGATCTGGATAGCATCATTACTTTGCTTTAAAAGAGCCCTGAAATGTGTTTCAGAGGACACGAGATGCATACTTGAGATGCAGAAACCATGGGCTGATGGGGGTAAAATAGTTTTGTTTCCATGACAACAAAATGGAGCAGTTGCACAGGCATCAGCGAGGGGTATTTTGGTGTGGGGTTGGAGGGAGACAGACAGTGATTGCTGTAATCATGCTGAGAAAATATTAAGCTAATGAGTGGTGACTGAATAGCATTTCTCTTTCCCCCTTGGCTGTATATCTTTAACCTTCTCTCTCGTCACAGCTGCCTTTTTTAATGCTCTTTGGGTTTCTCTCTCGCATGCTGACTGAAGCTGCTCTGTGCCAAAATCTGTGTGTCCATGTGTGTGATGAGTTCTCACTGTGGTGACTCAGAGTGGAATGTACTGTATACAGTGTACTGCATACTGTGCATGCATGATGTGCCGCAGTGTTTTAATTGTTAAATAAAACTAAAACTAGAACTGTTAAAAATATTTTTTTGTTCATCGTTCCAAACCCGTAAGACTTTAGTTCATCTTCAGAACACAAATGAAGATCTTTTTGATGAAATCTGAGAGCTTTCTGTTCCTCCGTTGACAATCTCTGCAACTACCACTTTGACACTTCAAAAAGTACATAAAGAGATTGTAAAACTAATCCATATGAATGGAGTGGTTTTGTCAAAAATTTTCTGAACAGCCTTGATCACTTTATATGATAAACAAATTGAATTTAGGCTTTTATTCACATATAAACATTGATCAGCGAACATAAACAGATCAACCTGCTTGACGCGCGAGAACAAACCTTATTGGTTCTTGCAGAAGCTCAAACGTGCTGCGTAACATGAGAATGAACCTCAATGGTTCTTGCAGAAGCTCAAAAGTGCTGCGTAACATGAGAATGAACCTCTCTGGTTCTTGCAGAAGCTCAAACATGCTGCGTAACACAAGAATGAACCTCATTGGTTCTTGCACAAGTTCAAACATGCTGCGTAACAAGAATGAACCTCATTGGTTCTTGCAGAAGCTCAAACGTGCTGCGTAACATGAGAATGAACCTCAGTGGTTCTTTCAGAAGCTCAAACGTGCTGCGTAACATGAGAATGAACCTCAGTGGTTCTTGCAGAAGCTCAAATGTGCTGCGTAACACAAGAATGAATTGGTTCTTGCTGAAGCTCAAACATGCTGCGTAACACAAGAATGAACCTCAATGGTTCTTGCAGAGGCTCAAACGTGCTGCGTAACATGAGAATGAACCTCATTGGTTCTTGCTGAAGCTCAGACATGCTGCGTAACACAAGAATGAACCTCAATGGTTCTTGCAGAAGTTCAAACATGCTGCGTAACACAAGAATGAACCTCATTGGTTCTTGCAGAAGCTCAAATGTGCTGCGTAACATGAGAATGAACCTCAATGGTTCTTGCAGAAGCTCAAACGTGCTGCGTAACATGAGAATGAACCTCAGTGGTTCTTGCAGAAGCTCAAATGTGCTGCATAACATGAGAATGAACCTCTATGGTTCTTGCAGAAGCTCAAACATGCTATGTAACACAAAAGAATGAACCTCTATGGTTCTTGCAGAAGCTCAAATGTGCTGCGTTACACAAGAATGAACCTCATTGGTTCTTGCAGAAGCTCAAACGTGCTGCGTAACACAAAAGAATGAACCTCATTGGTTCTTGCAGAAGCTCAAACATGCTGCGTAACACAAGAATGAACCTCATTGGTTCTTGCAGAAGCTCAAACGTGCTGCGTAACACAAGAATGAACCTCAGTGGTTCTTGCAGAAGCTCAAACGTGCTGCGTAACACAAGAATGAACCTCATTGGTTCTTGCAGAAGCTCAAACATGCTACGTAACACAAGAATGAACCTCACTGGTTCTTGCAGAAGCTCAAACGTGCTGCGTAACACAAAAGAATGAACCTCATTGGTTCTTGCAGAAGCTCAAACGTGCTGCGTAACACAAAAGAATGAACCTCATTGGTTCTTGCAGAAGCTCAAATGTGCTGCGTAACATGAGAATGAACCTCATTGGTTCTTGCAGAAGCTCAAAGCTCAAACGTGCTGCGTAACACAAGAATGAACCTCATTGGTTCTTGCAGAAGCTCAAATGTGCTGCGTAACATGAGAATGAACCTCATGGTTCTTGCAGAAGCTCAAACATGCTGCGTAACACAAGAATGAACCTCATGGTTCTTGCAGAAGCTCAAATGTGCTGCGTAACATGAGAATGAACCTCATGGTTCTTGCAGAAGCTCTGCTGCGTAACACAAGAATGAACCTCATTGGTTCTTGCAGAAGCTCAAATGTGCTGCGTAACATGAGAATGAACCTCATGGTTCTTGCAGAAGCTCAAACATGCTGCGTAACACAAAAGAATGAACCTCATTGGTTCTTGCAGAAGCTCAAATGTGCTGCGTAACATGAGAATGAACCTCATGGTTCTTGCAGAAGCTCAAACATGCTGCGTAACACAAAAGAATGAACCTCATTGGTTCTTGCAGAAGCTCAAATGTGCTGCGTAACATGAGAATGAACCTCATGGTTCTTGCAGAAGCTCAAACATGCTGCGTAACACAAAAGAATGAACCTCATTGGTTCTTGCAGAAGCTCAAATGTGCTGCGTAACATGAGAATGAACCTCATGGTTCTTGCAGAAGCTCAAACATGCTGCGTAACACAAAGAATGAACCTCATTGGTTCTTGCAGAAGCTCAAATGTGCTGCGTAACATGAGAATGAACCTCAATGGTTCTTGCAGAAGCTCAAACATGCTGCGTAACACAAAAGAATGAACCTCATTGGTTCTTGCAGAAGCTCAAATGTGCTGCGTAACATGAGAATGAACCTCATGGTTCTTGCAGAAGCTCAAATGCTGCGTAACACAAGAATGAACCTCATTGGTTCTTGCAGAAGCTCAAATGTGCTGCGTAACATGAGAATGAACCTCATGGTTCTTGCAGAAGCTCAAACATGCTGCGTAACACAAAAGAATGAACCTCATTGGTTCTTGCAGAAGCTCAAATGTGCTGCGTAACATGAGAATGAACCTCATGGTTCTTGCAGAAGCTCAAACATGCTGCGTAACACAAAAGAATGAACCTCATTGGTTCTTGCAGAAGCTCAAATGTGCTGCGTAACATGAGAATGAACCTCATGGTTCTTGCAGAAGCTCAAACATGCTGCGTAACACAAAAGAATGAACCTCATTGGTTCTTGCAGAAGCTCAAATGTGCTGCGTAACATGAGAATGAACCTCATGGTTCTTGCAGAAGCTCAAACATGCTGCGTAACACAAAAGAATGAACCTCATTGGTTCTTGCAGAAGCTCAAATGTGCTGCGTAACATGAGAATGAACCTCATGGTTCTTGCAGAAGCTCAAACATGCTGCGTAACACAAAAGAATGAACCTCATTGGTTCTTGCAGAAGCTCAAATGTGCTGCGTAACATGAGAATGAACCTCATGGTTCTTGCAGAAGCTCAAACATGCTGCGTAACACAAGAATGAACCTCATTGGTTCTTGCAGAAGCTCAAATGTGCTGCGTAACATGAGAATGAACCTCATGGTTCTTGCAGAAGCTCAAACATGCTGCGTAACACAAAAGAATGAACCTCATTGGTTCTTGCAGAAGCTCAAATGTGCTGCGTAACATGAGAATGAACCTCAATGGTTCTTGCAGAAGCTCAAACATGCTGCGTAACACACAAGAATGAACCTCATTGGTTCTTGCAGAAGCTCAAATGTGCTGCGTAACATGAGAATGAACCTCATGGTTCTTGCAGAAGCTCAAACATGCTGCGTAACACAAAAGAATGAACCTCATTGGTTCTTGCAGAAGCTCAAACGTGCTGCGTAACATGAGAATGAACCTCATGGTTCTTGCAGAAGCTCAAATGTGCTGCGTAACACAAGAATGAACCTCATTGGTTCTTGCAGAAGCTCAAATGTGCTGCGTAACATGAGAATGAACCTCATGGTTCTTGCAGAAGCTCAAACATGCTGCGTAACACAAAAGAATGAACCTCATTGGTTCTTGCAGAAGCTCAAATGTGCTGCGTAACATGAGAATGAACCTCATGGTTCTTGCAGAAGCTCAAACATGCTGCGTAACACAAAAGAATGAACCTCATTGGTTCTTGCAGAAGCTCAAATGTGCTGCGTAACATGAGAATGAACCTCATGGTTCTTGCAGAAGCTCAAACATGCTGCGTAACACACAAGAATGAACCTCATTGGTTCTTGCAGAAGCTCAAATGTGCTGCGTAACATGAGAATGAACCTCATGGTTCTTGCAGAAGCTCAAACATGCTGCGTAACACAAAAGAATGAACCTCATTGGTTCTTGCAGAAGCTCAAATGTGCTGCGTAACATGAGAATGAACCTCATGGTTCTTGCAGAAGCTCAAATGTGCTGCGTAACACAAGAATGAACCTCATTGGTTCTTGCAGAAGCTCAAATGTGCTGCGTAACACAAGAATGAACCTCATGGTTCTTGCAGAAGCTCAAACGTGCTGCGTAACACAAAAGAATGAACCTCATTGGTTCTTGCAGAAGCTCAAATGTGCTGCGTAACACAAGAATGAACCTCATGGTTCTTGCAGAAGCTCAAATGTGCTGCGTAACACAAGAATGAACCTCATTGGTTCTTGCAGAAGCTCAAATGTGCTGCGTAACATGAGAATGAACCTCATGGTTCTTGCAGAAGCTCAAACGTGCTGCGTAACACAAAGAATGAACCTCATTGGTTCTTGCAGAAGCTCAAATGTGCTGCGTAACATGAGAATGAACCTCATGGTTCTTGCAGAAGCTCAAACATGCTGCGTAACACAAAAGAATGAACCTCATTGGTTCTTGCAGAAGCTCAAATGTGCTGCGTAACATGAGAATGAACCTCATGGTTCTTGCAGAAGCTCAAACATGCTGCGTAACACAAAAGAATGAACCTCATTGGTTCTTGCAGAAGCTCAAATGTGCTGCGTAACATGAGAATGAACCTCATGGTTCTTGCAGAAGCTCAAACATGCTGCGTAACACAAAGAATGAACCTCATTGGTTCTTGCAGAAGCTCAAATGTGCTGCGTAACATGAGAATGAACCTCATGGTTCTTGCAGAAGCTCAAACATGCTGCGTAACACAAAAGAATGAACCTCATTGGTTCTTGCAGAAGCTCAAATGTGCTGCGTAACATGAGAATGAACCTCATGGTTCTTGCAGAAGCTCAAACGTGCTGCGTAACACAAAAGAATGAACCTCATTGGTTCTTGCAGAAGCTCAAATGTGCTGCGTAACATGAGAATGAACCTCATGGTTCTTGCAGAAGCTCAAACGTGCTGCGTAACACAAAAGAATGAACCTCATTGGTTCTTGCAGAAGCTCAAACGTGCTGCGTAACATGAGAATGAACCTCATGGTTCTTGCAGAAGCTCAAACGTGCTGCGTAACACAAGAATGAACCTCATTGGTTCTTGCAGAAGCTCAAATGTGCTGCGTAACACAAGAATGAAATGGTTCTTGCAGAAGCTCAAACATGCTGCGTAACACAAGAATGAACCTCATGGTTCTTGCAGAAGCTCAAACGTGCTGCGTAACATGAGAATGAACCTCATTGGTTCTTGCAGAAGCTCAACATGCTGCGTAACACAAGAATGAACCTCATGGTTCTTGCAGAAGCTCAAACATGCTGCGTAACACAAGAATGAACCTCATTGGTTCTTGCAGAAGCTCAAATGTGCTGCGTAACATGAGAATGAACCTCATGGTTCTTGCAGAAGCTCAAACGTGCTGCGTAACATGAGAATGAACCTCATTGGTTCTTGCAGAAGCTCAAATGTGCTGCGTAACATGAGAATGAACCTCATGGTTCTTGCAGAAGCTCAAACATGCTATGTAACACAAAAGAATGAACCTCTATGGTTCTTGCAGAAGCTCAAATGTGCTGCGTAACACAAGAATGAACCTCATTGGTTCTTGCAGAAGCTCAAACGTGCTGCGTAACACAAAAGAATGAACCTCATTGGTTCTTGCAGAAGCTCAAACATGCTGCGTAACACAAGAATGAACCTCATTGGTTCTTGCAGAAGCTCAAACGTGCTGCGTAACACAAGAATGAACCTCATGGTTCTTGCAGAAGCTCAAACGTGCTGCGTAACACAAGAATGAACCTCATTGGTTCTTGCAGAAGCTCAAACATGCTGCGTAACACAAGAATGAACCTCATGGTTCTTGCAGAAGCTCAAACGTGCTGCGTAACACAAAAGAATGAACCTCATTGGTTCTTGCAGAAGCTCAAACGTGCTGCGTAACATGAGAATGAACCTCATGGTTCTTGCAGAAGCTCAAACGTGCTGCGTAACACAAGAATGAACCTCATTGGTTCTTGCAGAAGCTCAAATGTGCTGCGTAACATGAGAATGAACCTCATGGTTCTTGCAGAAGCTCAAACATGCTGCGTAACACAAAAGAATGAACCTCATTGGTTCTTGCAGAAGCTCAAATGTGCTGCGTAACATGAGAATGAACCTCATGGTTCTTGCAGAAGCTCAAACATGCTGCGTAACACAAAAGAATGAACCTCATTGGTTCTTGCAGAAGCTCAAATGTGCTGCGTAACATGAGAATGAACCTCATGGTTCTTGCAGAAGCTCAAACATGCTGCGTAACACAAAAGAATGAACCTCATTGGTTCTTGCAGAAGCTCAAATGTGCTGCGTAACATGAGAATGAACCTCATGGTTCTTGCAGAAGCTCAAACGTGCTGCGTAACACAAAAGAATGAACCTCATTGGTTCTTGCAGAAGCTCAAACGTGCTGCGTAACATGAGAATGAACCTCATGGTTCTTGCAGAAGCTCAAATGTGCTGCGTAACATGAGAATGAACCTCATTGGTTCTTGCAGAAGCTCAAATGTGCTGCGTAACACAAGAATGAACCTCATTGGTTCTTGCAGAAGCTCAAACGTGCTGCGTAACACAAAAGAATGAACCTCATTGGTTCTTGCAGAAGCTCAAATGTGCTGCGTAACACAAGAATGAACCTCATTGGTTCTTGCAGAAGCTCAAATGTGCTGCGTAACACACAAGAATGAACCTCATTGGTTCTTGCAGAAGCTCAAATGTGCTGCGTAACATGAGAATGAACCTCATGGTTCTTGCAGAAGCTCAAACATGCTGCGTAACACAAAAGAATGAACCTCATTGGTTCTTGCAGAAGCTCAAATGTGCTGCGTAACATGAGAATGAACCTCATGGTTCTTGCAGAAGCTCAAACATGCTGCGTAACACAAAAGAATGAACCTCATTGGTTCTTGCAGAAGCTCAAATGCTGCGTAACATGAGAATGAACCTCATTGGTTCTTGCAGAAGCTCAAATGTGCTGCGTAACACAAGAATGAACCTCATGGTTCTTGCAGAAGCTCAAACGTGCTGCGTAACACAAGAATGAACCTCATTGGTTCTTGCAGAAGCTCAAACATGCTGCGTAACACAAGAATGAACCTCATGGTTCTTGCAGAAGCTCAAACGTGCTGCGTAACAAAAGAATGAACCTCATTGGTTCTTGCAGAAGCTCAAACGTGCTGCGTAACATGAGAATGAACCTCATGGTTCTTGCAGAAGCTCAAACGTGCTGCGTAACACAAGAATGAATCTCATTGGTTCTTGCAGAAGCTCAAATGTGCTGCGTAACATGAGAATGAACCTCAATGGTTCTTGCAGAAGCTCAAACATGCTGCGTAACACAAAAGAATGAACCTCATTGGTTCTTTCAGAAGCTCAAATGTGTTGTGTAACATGAGAATGAACCTCATGGTTCTTGCAGAAGCTCAAACATGCTGCGTAACACAAAAGAATGAACCTCATTGGTTCTTGCAGAAGCTCAAATGTGCTGCGTAACATGAGAATGAACCTCATGGTTCTTGCAGAAGCTCAAACATGCTGCGTAACACAAAAGAATGAACCTCATTGGTTCTTGCAGAAGCTCAAATGTGCTGCGTAACATGAGAATGAACCTCATGGTTCTTGCAGAAGCTCAAACATGCTGCGTAACACAAAAGAATGAACCTCATTGGTTCTTGCAGAAGCTCAAATGTGCTGCGTAACATGAGAATGAACCTCATGGTTCTTGCAGAAGCTCAAACATGCTGCGTAACACACAAGAATGAACCTCATTGGTTCTTGCAGAAGCTCAAATGTGCTGCGTAACATGAGAATGAACCTCAATGGTTCTTGCAGAAGCTCAAACATGCTGCGTAACACAAAAGAATGAACCTCATTGGTTCTTGCAGAAGCTCAAACGTGCTGCGTAACATGAGAATGAACCTCATGGTTCTTGCAGAAGCTCAAATGTGCTGCGTAACATGAGAATGAACCTCATTGGTTCTTGCAGAAGCTCAAATGTGCTGCGTAACATGAGAATGAACCTCATGGTTCTTGCAGAAGCTCAAACATGCTGCGTAACACAAAAGAATGAACCTCATTGGTTCTTGCAGAAGCTCAAATGTGCTGCGTAACATGAGAATGAACCTCATGGTTCTTGCAGAAGCTCAAACATGCTGCGTAACACAAAAGAATGAACCTCATTGGTTCTTGCAGAAGCTCAAATGTGCTGCGTAACATGAGAATGAACCTCAATGGTTCTTGCAGAAGCTCAAACATGCTGCGTAACACAAGAATGAACCTCATTGGTTCTTGCAGAAGCTCAAATGTGCTGCGTAACATGAGAATGAACCTCAATGGTTCTTGCAGAAGCTCAAACATGCTGCGTAACACAAAAGAATGAACCTCATTGGTTCTTGCAGAAGCTCAAATGTGCTGCGTAACATGAGAATGAACCTCTATGGTTCTTGCAGAAGCTCAAACATGCTGCGTAACACAAAAGAATGAACCTCATTGGTTCTTGCAGAAGCTCAAATGTGCTGCGTAACATGAGAATGAACCTCAATGGTTCTTGCAGAAGCTCAAACATGCTGCGTAACACACAAGAATGAACCTCATTGGTTCTTGCAGAAGCTCAAATGTGCTGCGTAACATGAGAATGAACCTCAATGGTTCTTGCAGAAGCTCAAACATGCTGCGTAACACAAAAGAATGAACCTCATTGGTTCTTGCAGAAGCTCAAATGTGCTGCGTAACATGAGAATGAACCTCTATGGTTCTTGCAGAAGCTCAAACGTGCTGCGTAACACAAAAGAATGAACCTCATTGGTTCTTGCAGAAGCTCAAACGTGCTGCGTAACATGAGAATGAACCTCTATGGTTCTTGCAGAAGCTCAAATGTGCTGCGTAACATGAGAATGAACCTCAGTGGTTCTTGCAGAAGCTCAAATGTGCTGCGTAACACAAGAATGAACCTCATTGGTTCTTGCAGAAGCTCAAACGTGCTGCGTAACACAAAAGAATGAACCTCATTGGTTCTTGCAGAAGCTCAAATGTGCTGCGTAACACAAGAATGAACCTCATTGGTTCTTGCAGAAGCTCAAACGTGCTGCGTAACACACAAGAATGAACCTCATTGGTTCTTGCAGAAGCTCAAATGTGCTGCGTAACATGAGAATGAACCTCAATGGTTCTTGCAGAAGCTCAAACATGCTGCGTAACACAAAAGAATGAACCTCATTGGTTCTTGCAGAAGCTCAAATGTGCTGCGTAACATGAGAATGAACCTCTATGGTTCTTGCAGAAGCTCAAACATGCTGCGTAACACAAAAGAATGAACCTCATTGGTTCTTGCAGAAGCTCAAATGTGCTGCGTAACATGAGAATGAACCTCAGTGGTTCTTGCAGAAGCTCAAACGTGCTGCGTAACACAAGAATGAATCTCATTGGTTCTTGCTGAAGCTCAAATGTGCTGCGTAACATGAGAATGAACCTCAATGGTTCTTGCAGAAGCTCAAACATGCTGCGTAACACAAAAGAATGAACCTCATTGGTTCTTGCAGAAGCTCAAATGTGCTGCGTAACATGAGAATGAACCTCAATGGTTCTTGCAGAAGCTCAAACATGCTGCGTAACACACAAGAATGAACCTCATTGGTTCTTGCAGAAGCTCAAATGTGCTGCGTAACATGAGAATGAACCTCAATGGTTCTTGCAGAAGCTCAAACATGCTGCGTAACACAAAAGAATGAACCTCATTGGTTCTTGCAGAAGCTCAAACGTGCTGCGTAACATGAGAATGAACCTCAGTGGTTCTTGCAGAAGCTCAAATGTGCTGCGTAACATGAGAATGAACCTCATTGGTTCTTGCAGAAGCTCAAATGTGCTGCGTAACATGAGAATGAACCTCTATGGTTCTTGCAGAAGCTCAAACATGCTGCGTAACACAAAAGAATGAACCTCATTGGTTCTTGCAGAAGCTCAAATGTGCTGCGTAACATGAGAATGAACCTCTATGGTTCTTGCAGAAGCTCAAACATGCTGCGTAACACAAAAGAATGAACCTCATTGGTTCTTGCAGAAGCTCAAATGTGCTGCGTAACATGAGAATGAACCTCAATGGTTCTTGCAGAAGCTCAAACATGCTGCGTAACACACAAGAATGAACCTCATTGGTTCTTGCAGAAGCTCAAATGTGCTGCGTAACATGAGAATGAACCTCAATGGTTCTTGCAGAAGCTCAAACATGCTGCGTAACACAAAAGAATGAACCTCATTGGTTCTTGCAGAAGCTCAAACGTGCTGCGTAACATGAGAATGAACCTCAGTGGTTCTTGCAGAAGCTCAAATGTGCTGCGTAACATGAGAATGAACCTCAGTGGTTCTTGCAGAAGCTCAAATGTGCTGCGTAACACAAGAATGAACCTCATTGGTTCTTGCAGAAGCTCAAACGTGCTGCGTAACACAAAAGAATGAACCTCATTGGTTCTTGCAGAAGCTCAAATGTGCTGCGTAACACAAGAATGAACCTCATTGGTTCTTGCAGAAGCTCAAATGTGCTGCGTAACACAAGAATGAACCTCATTGGTTCTTGCAGAAGCTCAAACGTGCTGCGTAACACAAGACTGAACCTCATTGGTTCTTGCAGAAGCTCAAACGTGCTGCGTAACACACAAGAATGAACCTCATTGGTTCTTGCAGAAGCTCAAATGTGCTGCGTAACATGAGAATGAACCTCAATGGTTCTTGCAGAAGCTCAAACATGCTGCGTAACACAAAAGAATGAACCTCATTGGTTCTTGCAGAAGCTCAAATGTGCTGCGTAACATGAGAATGAACCTCTATGGTTCTTGCAGAAGCTCAAACATGCTGTGTAACACAAAAGAATGAACCTCATTGGTTCTTGCAGAAGCTCAAATGTGCTGCGTA
This sequence comes from Megalobrama amblycephala, assembly GCF_018812025.1. Classification (NCBI taxonomy): domain Eukaryota; kingdom Metazoa; phylum Chordata; class Actinopteri; order Cypriniformes; family Xenocyprididae; genus Megalobrama; species Megalobrama amblycephala. The sequence goes on from NC_063051.1 coordinate 25,164,585, forward strand.
ACATGAGAATGAACCTCATTGGTTCTTGCAGAAGCTCAAACATGCTGCGTAACACACAAGAATGAACCTCATTGGTTCTTGCAGAAGCTCAAATGTGCTGCGTAACATGAGAATGAACCTCAATGGTTCTTGCAGAAGCTCAAACATGCTGCGTCACACAAAAGAATGAACCTCATTGGTTCTTGCAGAAGCTCAAATGTGCTGCGTAACATGAGAATGAACCTCTATGGTTCTTGCAGAAGCTCAAACGTGCTGCGTAACACAAAAGAATGAACCTCACTGGTTCTTGCAGAAGCTCAAACGTGCTGCGTAACATGAGAATGAACCTCAGTGGTTCTTGCAGAAGCTCAAATGTGCTGCGTAACATGAGAATGAACCTCAGTGGTTCTTGCAGAAGCTCAAATGTGCTGCGTAACACAAGAATGAACCTCATTGGTTCTTGCAGAAGCTCAAACGTGCTGCGTAACACAAAAGAATGAACCTCATTGGTTCTTGCAGAAGCTCAAACGTGCTGCGTAACATGAGAATGAACCTCAGTGGTTCTTGCAGAAGCTCAAATGTGCTGCGTAACACAAGAATGAACCTCATTGGTTCTTGCAGAAGCTCAAACGTGCTGCGTAACATGAGAATGAACCTCAGTGGTTCTTGCAGAAGCTCAAACATGCTGCGTAACACAAAAGAATGAACCTCATTGGTTCTTGCAGAAGCTCAAATGTGCTGCGTAACACAAAAGAATATAAATTATGTGAAAAATAAGGTGTTTTTTAACATTCAAGCATGAAAACCTATTCTAGTAGCCCCCCAAAATAAAAACAAGACTTTGAAAAGGGGCACAATAGGTCCTCTTTAAGTTGAAATATTAAAATTACTATTACTAAAATTAAAATTAAAACTTCTAGTTATTTACTTATAGGCAGGGGTTAAATTGGGCCGGGGCCATCTGGGTCTGTGCTCCAGCACATAGGCTTATCAGGGCTCGACATTAACGCTTAATTTTTTGAAGGGGCAAGAGAAAGGGTGCACACTGCCAGCATCTAGAATGATTTTGATCTGCATTTTAGTGTTCATAGCAGAGGGCTCTGTCAACTTATTTTTACAGTTTGTCAATTGTTCAGATTTTGTAGGCTTTGCATATACATGTGCACTCCTCGAAATCCTGAAACCACAGAGCCCCCCCCACATAACAAATCCCAATTTAACCCCTGCTTAGGCACTAATAAATTGGAAGCCACGCACATTCAAAAAATAGCTTCCGTGTTGCAAAATAAGGTGGATACTGTTTCTTTAAATAGAAGGCAATAGTGCAACAATAAAAGTAATATTCTACAGTAATATTCTACTTCGTTGTCACTAATGTCATGGTGCATTAGTGGCATAATTAGTGCCTTAGTGACATTATTTAAATAAAAATGGTTATTTTGGTCATTTTATTCATCCGATTTAATGTAAAAATGTCTTAACATTTTGCAGTAAAATCTAATGAGTCAAGAATCCATTAGATGATTTTACAGCGGAAATAGAAGTCAAGTGCAATGCATTGTGCTCTAACTGTATATGCCACATATTGGCAAGTATAAGGTCATCCAGGGATTCCATATATACAGAAAATGACATGTATACTGTTGAATATCCAGACAGAGACTGCCGTGTTTAAAGCATCATCATACTAAGCATGTACCAGTATTGTTTCCCGCACTCTTGTATAGTGTGTTACACTCCTCTGGCTAAATCTGCACAATGTTCCTGTTTGCATAATAAGTAGAGTGCTGATTGCATAAATGGCTCTGAGCAGCTCAGGGCGAGCTTTAATTTTAGAGCTCATATGGAAAATCGAACCCCCGCTGAACAAACTAAATGTCATGATGTTTTATCCTGACAGCACATACAATAATACTATTATTATTCAGTTTGTCAGAGTGACTTTATCATCAGATGCTTTTCAGGCCTTTCTATTCAAAAAAAAAAAAAAATCAATAATGTGGAAAGGATGTGAACTTCCTTTCTAAAGTTTATCCAGTTCATCCCTATATTCACACAATACGATTGCGCAATTTACATATGAATGCACATGGAGACGAGGAAAAAATGCTGACTGCTGTGAGTGCATGTTAGAAATCAGGAATGGTGAGAGAACATTGTGCTTGGTACATTTTTCATCTTCAAACCAAACTTGGGAATTCAGCCGACAAAGTTTAAATTCCATCTGGCTAGTGTGTTTCCCATAATGTTTACGCATTAGGTTAAACATTAGGCGGAGAGTAGGCGGTCTTTTGTGCTGTTTGACCACATGAGCGTTTCCACTACAAAGCAATCCGGTCGAATGCGTTTTCGAATCACTTGTGATCCGATCAACCAAAACGCATCTTAATACCAGCTGGAAACAGGGCCTTAGATATTAGATCTGATCTGATCTAAAATTGTAAAAAAAATCTTATAGGGATATGGTTTAGGTTACAGTTAGACTATATCATGGGTATCCAGCCCTGCTCCTGGAGGGCCACTGTACTGCAAAGTTTAGCTGCAACCCCAATTAAACAAACCTGAACCAGCTATGGCTATGTGGCATACTATGTCTACATTAATCCGGATACATTTGAAAATGCCGTTTTCATTTCAAAATGCTCTCCGTGTACACTAGCGTTTTCCAAAAGCTTCTTATCCACACTGAAACATTAGAAAACGCTAAATGCATACCATACGTAAAACCTAATAAAAGCTCACTGAGATATTACAGATGGAACAGACATAATCAACTTCTCAAGCTATTTGACCATTTTATTTAGCAAAATATCCTACCATTCACTGATACATTCAGGTCGCACTCTATCACTATTATATGTTTGGTCTAAAATGCAACTTCCCCTCATGTTTTGCCGCAGGACAGAAATTGCGAGTAATTTTGTCATCTTTGCAGGACCGTGATATGAAGAGTGTACAATAACATCTTTTGCAAAAGTGTGAAAGTGAATAGCACATAACAGGCACAATACTAGGTATATACCAACCCGATCTCATAGCAATTCGTACGTATTTTACGAGGTGGCTAATTTGTACGAATTCATACAACTTCACTCGTACGAATTCATAAGTTTTTTGCTAAATCGTACTTATTTTACGAGTTGACAAATTCGTATGAATTAATCCGAATGACCAACCTCAAACTCCGCCCCTAAACCAACCTGGGGTTTAGACAAATTGTACGAATTCATACAAGTGCGGTCGTATGAATTCATATGAATTATCCACCTCGTAAAATACGTACGAATTGGTCGTGAGATAGCGTTGTATATACATATTAACTAAACGAAATTATTAACTAAACACGCGTCATCGTTTTCGAAAGCCTTTGTCTTCACAGTCCACACTACAACACGAAAACGGCATCTGCGAATTTATCCACTTGGGAGAGTGTTTTCAAAAAGCTCAGTTTTCGCAGGACAAAAACGCTGTCTCAGTGTGGACGGAAGGCCAAACGAAAACGTACTAGTGTGGACAAGGTCCTAGAAACTTCCAAACAGATGTGTTGAGTCAATTTGGAGCTAAACTCTGTAGGACAGTGGCCCTCCAGGAGCAGGTTTGGAGACCCCTGGTCAATATAATATTATATACTATACTTATATTTTAACTATCAATCGATAGATAGATAGATAGATAGATAGATAGATAGATAGATAGATAGATAGATAGATAGATAGATAGATAGATAGATAGATAGATAGATAGATAGATAGATAGATAGATAGATAGATAGATAGACAGATAGATAGATAGATAGGTTGATAGGTTGATAGATAGATAGGTTGATTGATTGATTGATTGATTGATTGATTGATTGATATAAAAACAATAGACATTTATTGTATGTCCTCCATGAGTGAAGTAAATCTGTGTAAAGGAAAAAAGCAGGCTGCTCCTCATCATTTCGTATTCCTCTCTGCACATAATCAAAAGCAGAGGTCACACCAAGTTTAATAAGTGGGTGTCTCACTCGATCCACACACACATACACTGTGCCTATTGGCTCGCCTCCTGTCTCTCTCCATCTCGCTTACTTTTCATACATACAATCACACAGGCTGGATACTTTTTTCTCACATGCTCACACACACACACATACATGTGCCATCTAACCTCTGGTGATGTCTCAGGAATCTTTGTCCATTGGGCTAATGCTTCATATACATGTGCATTTATGCCGTTGCGAGAAAGCACTTCGACATGTGACTCAGAGGAAGGAAATGTCTTCTGCACTAACTGATCTCCATTTATATGATAATAGGCAGCCCGAGGAAAGGCAATTAAAGTGACAGCAGCCTGGTTGTTTTAGGCACGCTTTGTCTCTTGGTGAATAATGGAAAATAAGGGATGGTTCTGTTTAACAGCTCTGTGGCCACAGATAAGACGCATACACAAACACAGGCTCATTAGGGTTTCACCACTCTAATTATATTGTCTAGCTGCTCTTAGAAGAGCACGTCAAGCACTGTTTTTTCGTTGCAAGATGTATGCGATCGTCTCTGAGCATGTCCAGCTTGAATTATGTAAGGGTTATTTGGAGACTCAGCTAACTGACATCTCTCATTCAGTGTGGATGTTCATTCATTTCGCTACGTGTCTGCTATAAATATACCACAAGGTGGCGTGTTGCTCACACACTGCTAAAATCCAACATCCTGACTTTATCTGCACCATTCCTGAAACACCTTTTGAATTCTGTAATCTTAAAAAATGAATATGACCGTGTTGTATTTTATGTACAAAAGGAGGTTTCTCTATTCAATCACAGGCACTGCAAGAAAATTAACAGGATGGAAAAAAGAGCCCAAGTTAGCCATTGCTCAGAGATTGAGAGGTAGCATACATGAGGAATAATAACATTATTCTATTAACCAATCTTTTGAAACATTGATATTATGACACTGATTTCTGTGATTTTTATCAAACAGGGTTGAATTTTTTGCAGGATTTAAGTGAAGGAAAACTCATAAAATACATTGCAAATACTTACTGATGTTTGTGATGTTGATCCCCCCCAAATCATTTATTATAGCTTGTCAAATTTGCCCCTACTTGGATGTGAGCAAAAACATGCCGTTTTTGTGTGTCCCTTTAAATGCAAATGAGCTGCTGCTCCCAGACGCTTTCCAAAAGAGGGTGGAAATTTAACAACTCAACAACAACAAAGTTGGAGAATCTCACACAGCCAAAATGGCAATTCCAGTAACGGTGTTCAGCCTTACATTGTTCAAAGCGGATTCAGACACTGATGGAGAGACTCAGGAAGAAGTTACATCTTTTAGAATACAACTGGATGTTTCTGAAAGGTTAGTGGATAAATTTATGTAGTTGCTGTGGAGTTGATTCAGCTCCCCCGAGTAGCATGTGCTGTCAAGTTAATCTTTTGTGCAAAACCCGTATAAACGCGCACATAGTGTACCTGTTTGCCAAATAGTGCCATACACACCAAGCTAACTTTTATGATTGCTGTCAAATGCTGTGAATGGTCAAATATTTTTTCCAAAATAATGCTCTGACAGGAACTCTCCTTTTTTAGCAATCAAGCTTGCCAGGGTCAACTTGCAGGCTATCCAAGCTAACTCTAAATAGTGTTCTTAGCATGCTTTGCTTGAACTTTTGCCATGGCCTTAGAACTGGTACACCGTTTTCACTTGCGAAAACAAAATGATGGCGCAGTGGGTGGAAACATGCAGATTAAGGGGCAGTAATATTTTAACAAGATCCCCTTCCTACGTCACAAGGTGAGCAAAATCTGAGCAGTTTGTTTTTTCACATGCTTGCAGAGAAAGGCTTACCAAAACAAATTACTGGGTTGTCCTTTTTCACGTTTTCTGGGTTGGTAGATATACCAGGGACCAGATTATAGCACTTAAACATGGAAAAAGTCAGATTTTCATGATATGTCCCCTTTAAAAATTGTGACTTTAGTATTTTATCCAATATTGGACACACAATTGGGACATGAAAATGTATTGCACAGTTTAAATGAACCTTCTAACCCAATCTCTGTAAATGCACTCAAGCTGAAACAGAAGTTTATAGCAAACACATAAAGCTAATGGTTTCAATGAAGCTGACCCTTTTTTGATGCAGGTTTGTGATGCATTCACCATGACTTTAGTGGTATAAATGTTTGGCAAGTGCTTAAGGAAACGATCACAGTGCATTTACATAACAGATGGCGCCTGATGGTAATTTTCACGTGCAATTAACTCCATTCATGAAGACGGCAAGCTCAAACACCACATTACGAGAGTGTTTGTGTGTATATGTTTTATGATGTTGGCTATAATTGAGAAACAAGAGGTCATATGACAGATTATGTGCATTTGGCATGAATATTTGCACTTTGCAACATACTGTTGTTCTTTTTTGACTCTTTAATCTTCAGGTTTGTGATTTTCTCTTAAATATTATAGTGTACTCTTGTACTCTGTCGGTTTATGTTTTCATATGTGCTGGAAAACGAAATACACAAAGTAGAAAGGTGAGGGGTAAGTGGAAATCCTTGTGAATATGGGTAAGTGTGTGTGGGGGAGCAGACAGAACATGGCTCTGTCCCAAAACCTAGAGAGCTCTCTACATAGGCAGGATTTTAAGAGGCCATATGCATGATCCCTCAAAAGGTGAAGGCTTCTCTAATGCAGTTACATTCAAGCTCTGCAATTAATGTGTTCTCTGGAAATCAAACATTCGTGTTGCTATACCATTTCAGCTACAGAAAAAGGGATTTAGGGTTTTGAAAAAAAAATGTATCGTTGCATGTATCATTTATGGAGAATGCAATCCTAGCGTGCAATGAAATAAGCTTGACATTGCATTGCAATTTATTCAGTATTAATTCATTATGATTACAACAGTAAAACTGAATTAAAATGGACTATTTTACTATTTTATTATTTGTCTGTGATAAATTAATAATTTGTGTGTAGACAACAATATCAGTGTTATTTTAGTATCATTGAAATACTATTGCTTAGTTTTTTTAAACTGAATTAGTTATTATTTTTGAGTTTTAGTTAGCTATAATAACCCTGCTAGTCAGCTCACTAGGTTTTGGAACAGAGCCGGTCTGAGTGAGTGTGTGTGTGTGCGTGAGTGAGAGTGTGTGCACATCTGTGTGTCTGGGAGCGAGTGCAACCAAGCGTGAAATGATTCTGTTAGTGTCATTTCTCTCACACACACACTTCCAGCATCCACACGCCGGCTCTGCATGCTGTGTCTGAGAAGGCTGTGATGGCTCCCCGTGGCCTCTCACATCGCAAAGTTGTTTGTGTATAGCAGTTTTTTGGAAGGCAAAAAGAAAAAGGTAACACTAGCTTTGACATGGATTTGGAAGCAATTTCATTGTCAAATCAAACTTGAAAGTGAATTGCTTTTTTTTAAATAAAGTATAATGGATACAGTGTTGTATACAGATTTAGAAAATAGCCAAGAATTATTATTACTTGTTCTTAAACTCCTAAATAATTATCAAACATCAGCAAGTAACACATCCTGCACTGTTTATGCTACATACATCATGATCCTTATTTTAATCTAATATTACATTTTTGAAAGGCCACCTTTCACCAGCCACCGAGCGAACACACAGAGTAACGTTAAAACATTTTCAACACACTCAAATGTATCTAATATGATAAACAGAGCTGCGTTACCTCATACTCATGACCGGAAAAGTGGAAACAGCGGCGGCGACTGTGTCATAATAAAAGTTGTGAGGTGTGTGTTGCGCAATTGCTCCAGCGGCCTTGTTCAGCTCCCACAACACTCGGTCCTGCTCTGCTTCATACTACAGTAACGTTAATAATCGCATCCATGAACATGGTTTCTTCCCGACTCCAATCCCTATTCTTTTGCACCATCTGTTGAGATGGAGACCACATGTCCCAAGATTCCGCTCTAAAACTTGGCGTCATCAAGCTATGCCTTTGTTTTGAATTGGCTTCTAGTGACCTCTAGCGGACAAAATTATTACATATTGTACCTTTAACAAACACTGGTTCTGCTGCAGACACTTTACAGACTGCTGAGCAGCTGAAAAAAAGGTTAATTACTCAATACTAAGAGCACTTATGGATGATAATTGATGTGTGGGAGGTATTATTATAGCAGATGACACTTTATAACCCACTCTTATACATAACCTACATCTAGGCCAACACACACACACAGCAGAGGAACTGAATGAGAGATTTACATTCAACAGTCATGACTAAGCAAAACGTTTACGGGTATAAAACATATATATATATAATGTGTGTGTGTGTGTGTGTGTGTGTGTGTGTGTGTGTGTGTGTGTGTGTGTGTGTGTAACATATCAGGACACAAATGTGTATAATGACATGGGTATGATATAGGTATTACAAGGAGAGGATGACTTATAAGGACATTACCCCATGTCCCCATTTTTCAAAAGGCTTATAAATCATACAGAATTAGTTTTTTTGAGAAAGTAAAATGTGCACAGTTTCATGTGATGGGTATGTTTAGGTGTAGGGGCAGTGTAAGGGGATAGAAAATACGGTTTGTACAGTATAAAAACCATTACGCCTATTGAATGTCCCCACAATTCACAAAAACAAACCTGTGTGTGTGTGTGTGTGTGTGTGTGTGTGTGTGAGTGCTCAGAAAACATTTCTTATTACTATTGTCAATGCTGAGAAAAGTTGTGCTGCTTCATATTTTTGTGGAAACAGGATTTTATGATGAATACAAAGTTCAAACTGCATTTATAATAGAAATCTCATCTTTATAATAGTCATCTTCTGTAACATTATAAATGTCTTTATTATGTGTATATATATATATATATATATATATATATATATATATATATACATATATATATACACACACATGAAAAGTTTGGTTCCAAAACGCGATAAACACCATTTTCAAAAAAATGAATTTCCGCCAAAATCAGAATTGTATCCGGTCGGTATTGAAAAGTCATTTTTTAATTTTGCGCAAAATGCGATATCTGTCGTGTTATTCTGTTATGTTTTCTCCATTTCTTCCCCACACGCGACACACGCAGTCTCCTTTTTCTGCAGAACACGATATATCGGCTCTCAACCAATCACAGCGCACCATTCCACGCACTGTAAACATTAAAGGATTAGTCCACTTTTAAATACACTTTTCCTGATAAATTTACTCACCCCCATGTCATCCAAGATGTTCATGTCTTTCTTTCGTCAGTCAAAAAGAAATGAAGGTTTTTGAGGAAAACATTCCAGGATTATTCTCCTTACAGTGGATTTCAATGGCTACCAACAGGTTGAAGGTCAAAATTACAGTTTCAGTGCAGCTTCAAGGGCTTTGAACGATCCCAGATGAGTAATAAGGGTCTTATCTAGCAAATCGATCGGTCATTTTCGAAAAAAAAAAAAAAAACTGTTTATGCTTTATAAAATATCGTCTTGAACGTACTTTCCGCTTCCGCATTCTTCATAACGCTTACGCTGAATGTCCTACGCCTTCCCTATTCAAGTTACGGAAAAAAACGAAACTGGCGCCGCGTTCGTTCCGTAAGTAGAATAGTAGCCATTGAAATCCACTGTAAGGAGAAAAATCCTGGAATGTTTTCCTCAAAAACCTTCATTTCTTTTCGACTGACGAAAGAAAGACATGAACATCTTGGATGACATGGGGGTGAGTAAATTTATCAGGAAAAGTGTATTTATAAGTGGACTAATCCTTTAAAGGCTTTTTTAAAAGCCGTTTTCAATACCAGTGTACACGGCAAATGTGTTTATTTAACCGCGCGGTGGCACCAGATACTCTTTAATGCGTAATGACAAATAATTTATAACATTAACCATTTTGGGAGTGACGGCTGAATGTATTTTTAGTAAAATGCCTGAATAGCCTATAAGATAAATATTGGCAAAGTTTAGACTCTGTCATGTGAATCAACTTACTTTGTTGTGTGTTTTTAATTTGAAAAAGAACTTTTATATTGATGGATTAATTGCATTTTGAAAAAAAAAAGTGTCATGGATTTATTGCATTTTGGGGGAAAAATAATACGTTTTTATAATAAACTTTTTAAAATCAAAATGTTTGAATTTTTAATGCTTTTATATCCAAAAGATGCTATGTGAAAGTTTGAAACAGAAAATAGGGGTTTTCATCTTGCCACTTTTCTTGAAAAAGAAAACACTTTATTCAAAATAATCAAAATGGAGTTATTGCGTTTTAGAACCAAACTCTTCATATATATATATATATATATATATATATATATATATATATATATATATATATATATATATATATATATATATTCATATATATACCATAGCATTGTTGAAGACAATGAAGGACTTTTTTGTTCCAGGTGAATTCAGTTTTGGTCTCTTTGGTCTGTTGTCCCAGCGGGTCAGGGTTTGGCTGGTTAGCATTGGCAGTTGTAATGGGAATTCTTACTGAGCTAACAGCTCTCTCCAGGTGTTTCAGAGCTCCTTGGCTTGCCCCCTCTCCTGTCCCTTTCTCTAATGAGGGGTCAGGTTTATGACTGCGGCCGACAGAGACTAATTCTGACCCCCTGTTAACAGCTTCTATCTGTCACCGCCACCGGAGTCGATATCATTTATCACTGCTCACCCTTTCCCGTTTTTCTCCCTCTTCTGTCTTTTTCAGTGAGTGTTTATTGTTTCAAGGATCACTTTAAAGGGATAGTTCACTCAAAAATGGAAAATCTGTCGTCATCAGCTCTCAAATGCATTCAATTAGTCAAGTAAAGACATTTATAATGTTACAAAAATTTTTTCAAATAAATGCTGTTCTTTTTTATTAGAGAATCCTGACAAAAATGTATCACTTGGTGTGTCTCAATCAGCTCCCTGAGAATCAGTATATCCTGTACATGAATACGGGCACTGGACCCTGATGATGATATGACAACATCTGCTGTTTATGAAAACAGCATAACTGATATTTTTGTTTTTGTAATGTTATTCAGTACATTATGATAAATACTTTGATTGTTACATATAACTGCAACATTTCTGCTGTACATTAATTATAAATGTTAGCTAGATTATGTTCAGTACCTATCTAATGATGTATGTCTATGCTAAAATATAATTAAATAAGTTTGTTTTTTCAAAACATCCACTGCATGTCTGTGTGGTGCATTGGCTTGCTTGATTTATGTTTTGCCCTTCAGAACTTCCGTTAAGGGAACATAATGAGCATCGATACTCCCTGGTTTTCATGGTGCATTGTGGGACTTTTATGGAGCAAACGTTTCAGTGCACTGTACGTATTTTGTGATTGACTTATAATGGTCGACTCCCTGATCAGTGGCCTGACTAACAACCCAGGAGAAAAAAAGTACATTTCTATAATATACTTAAAGTGCTCTATTTTTGTGCACTAATTTTGTGCACTAATTTTGTACTAAATATACTAAAAATTCTTCTTTAGTACTTCTTAAGATCATCTAAGTGTACTCAACTGTGCTATATTGAGACAGCATGAAATATGAACTAAAATGTGCTTTTAATATACTATCTCTGTATTTAAAAAATGTATTTAGATACCACTTATTTGAACCCATAGTGTATTACAAGTGGTAGCTAAATATATTTTTTAAATACAGAGATAGTATATTATAAGCACATTTTAGTTCATATTTCATGCTGTCTCAAAATAGCACAGTTGAGTACACTTAGATGTTCTTAAGATGATCTTAAGTACTAAAGAAGAATTTTTAGTATATTAAGTACAAAATTAGTGCGCGAAAATAGAGCATTTTAAGTACATTATAGAAGTGTACTTTTTTTCACCTGGGAAGAGAGCTGATTGAGATGCACCCACTGTTTCCACAAAAATATGAAGTGGTTTATAACATTTATAATAATAATAATAATAATAATATCTTGAGCAGCAAATCAGCATATTAGAATGATTTCTGAAGGATCATGTGACACTGAAGAGTGGAGTAATGATGATGAAAAGGAAATTAAACAATGACAGAATTTTCAATTATCTGATGTCAAGCTGTTTCACCAACTGCTTCTTGCAGATTAAAAGTAGGTTTTATTTTCTAATTATTTTTTATAAGGTACTAAGTCATGTGTTTTTCATTTGTGCTTTTTTGAGAACTTTGAGAGCTCTGTCCATCTGCTTTTGCTGTTTTTGTGATGCACATGAACAACCAGTCAAACTCATAATTGTCTAACCTGTCACTCACCTGCCTGCTAAGTGAAGAAGGAAAGCAGTAGGGTCTGACAGTTATTTTACATTTCTCTGTCATATTCACTCATTACAGTGCTTGAAACTGATATTCCTCAAACATTCTGTTTTTCTTCTTCACAAATCTATGCAACTATTTTAGGTTTAGCGTACAGATAACATTTAAACTTGTTTTGTTTTTGCATGCGAGAATGTATACAGGGAATTTGGATTTTGCAAATGTAACATTTTAACACCTTTAACAAAATGACTTAAAGGATTAGTTCACTTTCAAATGATTAAAGGCAATATATATATTATAGCCAGTCACTTGGTTTCATTGTACGTAAAGAGCAACTCAGAGATTCTCTTTTTTGAAAAAAAGTTGTGTTCCTCCAATTTCCATTCTGATACAGAACACACAGATAATCATTCCTGGCACCATTTTGTGATACAGTACTGAATGTACAACATTATGTTTGCACTCTTTGTTTCCAGGCTGTGCTCATTATTAGGACTGTAACATATAGAAAGACACAAGGTTGTATTTTCCATTATTTATAATGAAAATATCAGGCAGGTGAAGCACAAGCGCACAGCACATCTTCTGTAATTGACTCATTTATTCACGTTAGTCGCCCATTCGTCTGTGGCCTGTGATGAATTAAACACCCGGGCCACATCCTGTCCATAACGTGTGTCATTATCAATATGCCACACAGCTCTCCACATCACCATCCTCAGATTGCCTGTAACCTGACGTACATCCCTCACTGTGGTAAATAACAAGGCCAGTAAATCTCAAGGCCAATAAAACACGGTAATAAAGTTACTGCTATAAAGATTTAAGTCACATATAACACCCAGAGAAAACAAAATCAATGAAAACTCGTTATTTTTAGGAAATTAGTATCTCAAAAACATCCCTTTATTATTATGAGATTAATCCTCAGAGGGATATGCTGTAATTGGATTGCATTATTTAGTCTGAAGACTATTGCTATTTATAGTCTACTTTTACACAAACAGGTTTTAATAAAAAGCAATACAGACTGATCAAAGCCAGCATGCTGAACCATACCTTACCAGCACGCTGGATTGATGTCTTAATTCCCCAAAATTCTTTAACTCTTTCTTTTGGTTTTCCCTATGAAAGCCTGTTTTTTCCACAAACAAAAATATAAAAATCATGTTTTATTGGATCATAATTATGACAAAAGTTATGAGATAGTAAGTTTTAATTATCTGATAACAACTCAAAATTAATGTCATAATTATGGCAAAAAAATTAGATAATGAAATACTAAGTCATAATTATGAGATAAAAGTCAAAATTATTAAACAAAAAGTCATATGACAGGTCACTATGAGATAAAAAAACAAAATTAAGACAATTATGACCATTTTTTATCTTCATCAATTTTGACATAATTATGACATCTCATAATTTTGAGTTTTATTATCATTGTCAAGTATCTCATGATTTTGAATTTTCATCATAATTATGACTTGGTATATAATAATTTTGAGATTTATCTCATGATTATAATTTAGTATCTTTAAATTTTGAGTTTTTATCATAATTATTATTTAGTATCTCATAATTTTGAGTTTTTATCTCATGATTGACTTGGTATCTCATAATTTTTAGACTTTATCTCATGGATTAATAGCGTACTATCATAATTTGAGGTTTTATCTCATGATTATGACTTAGTATCTCAGTTTTGAGGCTTTATCTCATGATTTGAATGTACTATCATAATTTGAGGTTTTATCTCATGATTATGACAGTATTTCAAAATTTTGAGGCTTTATTTAATGGTTATAACTTAGTATCTCATAGTTTTGATGTTTTATCTCATGGTTATAATGTAGTATCATAATTTGAGGTTTTATCTCATGATTATGACTTAGTATCTCATAATTTTGAGGCTTTATCTCATGGTTAGGCTATAACTTAGCATCTCATAGTTTTTAGGCTTTATCTCATGGTTAGGCTATAACTTAGCATCTCATAGTTTTTGAGGTTTTATTTCATGATTATGACTTAGTATCTCTTAGTTTTGAGGCTTTATCTCATGGTTATAACATAATATCTCATAGTTTTGATGTTTTATCTCATGGTTATAACGTAGTATCATAATTTGAGGTTTTATCTCATGATTATGACTTAGTATATCAGTTTTGAGGCTTTATCTCATGGTTAGGTTATAACTTAGTATCTCATAGTTTTTAGGCTTTATCTCATGGTTAGGCTATAACTTAGCATTTCATAGTTTTTGAGGTTTTATTTCATGATTATGACTTAGTATCTCTTAGTTTTGATGCTTTATCTCATGGTTATAACATAGTATCTCATAGTTTTGATGTTTTATCTCATGGTTATAACGTAGTATCATAATTTGAGGTTTTATCTCATGATTATGACTTAGTATCTCAGTTTTGAGGCTTTATCTCATGATTTTAATGTACTATCATAATTTGAGGTTTTATCTCATGATTATGACAGTATTTCAAAATTTTGAGGCTTTATTTAATGGTTATAACTTAGTATCTCATAGTTTTGATTTTATCTCATGGTTATAACGTAGTATCATAATTTGAGGTTTTATCTCATGATTATGACTTAGTATCTCATAGGGCTGGGCGATATATCGCATGCGATTGTCACGCAAATTTCGTCAGTAAAGCTGGTTCCCTGATTACCGCTAAATCGCCATCACCTGCTTTCAAATGGAGCGGCATTTAATAGACAGAGCCATAGTTCACTGATAAGCTACGCAATATCGCGTTCATTATCGAAGGCGATTCATCTGCGATAATGAACGCGATATTGCGTAACTTATCAGTGAACCATGCGATATATCGCCCAGCCCTAGTATCTCATAATTTTGAGGCTTTATCTCATGGTTAGGCTATAACTTAGCATCTCATAGTTTTTAGGCTTTATCTCTTGGTTAGGCTATAACTTAGCATCTCATAGTTTTTGAGGTTTTATTTCATGATTATGACTTAGTATCTCTTAGTTTTGAGGCTTTATCTCATGGTTATAACATAGTATCTCATAGTTTTGAGGTTTGGAGCCATATTTACTAAACAGGGCAAATTAGCGTGAGAGTGCAGTTCCATAAAGGTGGCAATGGGAGTGGCAAGTTTTGCTCATGATCTACTGCTGATGTGCAAATTAAAGAGCACAAGACGCAATCAAATCATTTACATAATGACCAACGCAATCTAACAAGAGCAGCACAAATTAGCGTTGGGTCACAAATAAACAGAGCTGATGCTCTCATCAGGTGCAGGTCGACACAGGCGCAACTTGTTACATGTATGATCTGACATACACATACACATAGGCCTATATAAATAGCCAACATGGCTTGGCAAACAATATGTTTGGATAACGTCTTCCTCTGGCATTCCAAAGAAATGAATACGAGTGGAAAATATTTTCTCCCTTCTATCACGCGCTCTCTGTTCTCTGTGGTGTCTCCTCCTAGCAGCAACAATTGCAGCCATGTCGCAAAATGGATTAAGACATGTTTTTTTGGGGTGTTAAATAATGGCGCAAATACCAGTAAATTGACGAGCGTAAAGATTAGTAAATCGTGTTGTGTGATTCATTTAAATACTCTCCTCCCATAGATTTTGCGTCTGAAAGGGAAACTCCTACAAATGCATATGCACTAAGGTCAGCCGCAAAAACAACTCAGTCCACGCCTTTTCAGCGCTAATTTTGCATTGCGTGTCTTTAGTAAATCCCAACAGTAGTTTTTTAACGCCAAAAGAGGGTTTGTGCTGGCGCAAGCTGTTAGTAAATCTGTCCCTTTATCTCATGATTATATCGTAGTATCATAATTTGAGGTTTTATCTGTGATTATGACTTAGTATTTCATCATTTTGAGGCTTTATCTCATGATTATTAATTAGTATTTCATCATTTTGAGGCTTTATCTCATGATTATGACTTAGTATTTCATCATTTTGAGGCTTTATCTCATGATTATAACTTAGTATCTCATAGTTTTGAGGTTTTATTTCATGATTATAACTTAGTATCATAGTATTGAGGTTTTATCTTATGATTATGACTTAGTATTTCATCATTTTGAGGCTTTATCTCATGATTATGAATTAGTATTTCATCATTCTGAGGCTTTATCTGTCACGGTTCACTAATCCGCTGTCTCATACTGTTGTCTGTGTGTAGGTTTTGGGATGTGTCACTTGATTGTTCTGTGTGGGCGTCGCCGCTGATTGCTGATCAGCGGCAGCTGTGGATCATTACACCTGCCTATATAACGCCTTGTCTTTCGTATTTTTTGTCAAGCGTTTCTTAACAAGTGTTCTCTTCACTTTGCTCTGCAGCCACGCACCTTCGAGAAGGAAGAATCTAAGGTAGCGTTTGTTCTAACCCTCCTGACCGGAAAGGCGGCACTCTGGGGAACGGCGGTGTGGGAAAATCAAGATCAATGCTGCTCCTCGTTCCCGGCACTCTCCGCCGAGATGAGGAGGGTGTTCGACCGTGCGGTGGCAGGAAAGGAGGCCGCCCGTCAACTCACCGCCCTGAAACAGGGCAACCGCACGGTCGCCGACTATACCATTCAGTTCCGCACCCTCACGGCGGAGTGCCGGTGGAACGAGGAGGCGCAGTGGAATGTGTTCCTGCATGGGCTGGCCAATCGTATCCACCGTGAAATCTACGCATTGGACCTACCTAAGACCTTCAATGGACTGGTTGAACTCGCTCTACGTGTGGACTCTCGTTTACAGAGGTTAGAGCTTTTAGAAGAATCTGGAGAGAAGCACAGCGGAGGCGGCAGTCGTTTTTCCTCCGTGGTGGATACGGTCGGTCCTGTTTCCGATCCTGAGCCCATGCAGGTGGGGAGAGCTCGGCTTTCCCGGGAGGAGAGAGAGAGGCGGAGGTCCCAGGGTCTCTGTCTGTACTGCGAGGCGTCAGGACATATCATCAGGACCTGCCCGGTAAAAGACCAAGCCCGATAGTAAACTCGAGGCTACTATCGGGCGGGATCTCCGCCGAGAAGTCCTCGCCAGCCACCCTCCTCCCGGTAAGACTGAGATGGGCAACGCATAACATCACCTGCGCACACTTCTGGACTCTGGGGCGGAGGGCAACTTCATGGACATTTCTTTCGCACGACAACACGGTTTTCCCACATCACCTCTGACGCACTCCATATCAGTCAACGCTCTCAATGGACAGTCTCTTCCCAGTGTCTCCCATACTACTGATTTCATCACCCTCGTCACATCTGGTAATCACACTGACAAGTCCCAATTTCTGTTCATGGACTCACCTCATGCACCTGTTGTTCTTGGACATCCCTGGCTCACCAAACACAATCCCCGCATCGACTGGCAACAAGGAACCATCACTGAGTGGAGCACCCAGTGTCACAAGTCTTGTCTTTTGTCTGCTTGTCCCACGGTGTCTGTTTCTGTTTTACAGGAGGAGGCGGTGGATTTGTCTAACGTGCCCATGGAGTACATCGATCTGAAGGAAGTGTTCAGTAAGTCCCGGGCTGCTTCTCTTCCTCCTCATCGTCCCTATGACTGTGCGATAGATTTAGTTCCCGGTAAGTCTCCGCCTAAAGGCAAACTTTACTCTCTGTCTGTTCCCGAGAGGGAGGCCATGGAGAAATATATTTCTGATTCTCTAGCGGCTAAGTTCATCCGCCCTTCCTCATCTCCAGCGGGGGCGGGGTTCTTTTTTGTGGGAAGAAGGACGGATCTTTGCGACCTTGTATTGATTACCGGGGGCTGAACAACATCACGGTAAAGAATACCTACCCTTTGACGTTGATGTCTTCAGCCTTCGAGAGGTTGCAAGGAGCGTCCGTTTTCACTAAATTGGACTTAAGGAACGCTTATCATTTGGTCCACATAAGGAAGGGGGATGAGTGGAAGACCGCTTTTAACACCCCCAGAGGGCACTTTGAATACTTGGTCATGCCCTTCGGGCTGTCCAACTCGCCTGCGGTCTTCCAGGCACTCGTCAATGACGTGTTGAGAGACATGGTTGACCAGTTCATATATGTCTACCTGGACGACATATTGATTTTTTCATCGTCTCTCCAGGAGCACGTTCAACACGTCAGACGAGTGCTTCAGCGGCTGCTAGAGAATGGGCTTTTTGTTAAGGCGGAGAAATGCGAATTTCATGCACAGTCTGTTTCTTTTCTAGGGTACATCGTCTCGTCTGAGGGAATTCGCATGGATCCTGACAAGGTTAAGGCTGTGGTGGATTGGCCAAACCCAGATTCCCGTAAGGCCCTACAGCGGTTTCTGGGTTTCGCTAATTTTTACCGGCGTTTTATTCACAATTTCAGCCAACTAGCCGCGCCTCTGACCGCCTTGACCTCCCCAGAACGACCTTCAGGTGGTCAGATGCAGCCCACGCTGCATTTGCCAAACTGAAGAGCCGCTTCGTTTCGGCTCCCATTTTGATTGCCCCTGATCCTTCGCGTCAGTTCGTGGTGGAGGTCGATGCGTCAGAGGTGGGGGTAGGTGCAGTTCTTTCCCAGCGATCTCCCTCAGACGACAAGATGCATCCATGCGCGTATTTTTCGCATCGTTTATCTCCCGCCGAACGCAATTACGACATTGGTAACAGAGAGTTGTTGGCAGTCAAATTAGCGTTGGAAGAATGGCGTCACTGGTTAGAGGGATCGGGGGTTCCCTTTATTGTTTGGACTGATCACAAGAATTTAGAGTATATACGATCGGCTAAAAGGCTCAACTCTAGGCAGGCTCGGTGGGCACTTTTTTTCGGACGTTTTGACTTTACTCTATCGTACCGCCCGGGCTCCAAAAACATCAAGCCCGATTCCCTTTCTTGTATTTTTGACCCTTCCGAACGCCCGTCCACTCCCGAGTGTATTCTTCCCGAGACGTTAGTGGTCTCCACTCTTACATGGGAGGTCGAATCGAAGGTCCTAGTGGCCTTAGAAGGGGTAACGCCTCCGCCCGGATGCCCACCGAACCGTTTGTTTGTGCCGGAGGGGCTAAGGTCCTGCGTTATCAAGTGGGGTCATTGTTCCAACGTGGCTTGCCATCCAGGGTTAATCGAACTAGGTTTTTAGTCAAGCAACAATTCTGGTGGCCAGCTATGGCTTGTGATATTCGCAGTTTTGTTTTGGCTTGTTCAGTTTGTGCCACTGGTAAGACTTCCAACCGACCTCCAGATGGGTTACTCCAACCTCTGTCTGTCCCTTCGAGACCCTGGTCCCATATCGCACTAGATTTTGTTACCGCCCTCCCACCCTCCCAAGGGTATACGGTTGTTTTGACCATGGTGGACCGATTCTCGAAGGCGACCCATTTTATACCCTTAGCCAAATTACCCTCTGCTAAGGAGACAGCGGTTGCGGTCATTGATCACATCTTCCGGTTACATGGCCTCCCGGTGGATGTGGTTTCTGACAGGGGTCCCCAATTTGTGTCCAAATTCTGGCAGGAGTTTTGTAAGTTACTGGGGGCGACGGTTAGTCTTTCCTCTGGGTTCCATCCCCAGACCAATGGTCAGACTGAGAGGGCCAACCAAGATTTAGAGCGAATGTTGCGATGTTTGGCATCCAAGAATCCTTCCTCCTGGAGTCAACAACTCTCTATGATTGAGTACGCTCACAATTCACTGCCAGTGTCTTCTACGGGCCTTTCTCCATTTGAATGTAGTCTAGGTTACCAGCCACCTGTGTTTCCCAGTCTGGAGTCCGAGGTCGCGGTCCCCTCCGCTCACGCCTTCGTCCAGAGGTGCCGCCACACTTGGAACAGAGCCCGCGAGACTCTGCTGCAAGTGAGGGCGCGTACCAAGGCTAAGACCGATCGCCACCGGTCGAAGCCTCCCGTATACGTCGTGGGTCAAAAAGTGTGGCTTTCTACTAAGAACATTCCGCTCCGCTCCGTTGCCAATAAGCTTGCTCCCAAATTCATTGGCCCGTTTACTGTCACTAAAATTATTAGTCCAGTGGCAGTCCGCCTCAAATTGCCTCCGGCGTACAGGAGGATTCATCCCGCCTTTCATGTGTCCAAAATTAAACCTGTTTTCCGTTCTCATCTTAATCCGCCTACTCCGGTTCCTCCTCTGCCGCGACTCGTAGACGGGGAACCAACCTATTCGGTTAATCGTATTCTGGACTCTAGGCGGAGGGGACGCGGATTCCAGTACTTGGTGGACTGGGAAGGTTACGGTCCGGAGGAGAGAAGTTGGGTTCCTGCTAGGGACATTCTGGATCACTCCCTTATTGATGATTACAATCAACAGGTAAGGAGTTCTGGGAACGCCGTGAGGCGTTCCTAGGAGGGAGGGTACTGTCACGGTTCACTAATCCGCTGTCTCATACTGTTGTCTGTGTGTAGGTTTTGGGATGTGTCACTTGATTGTTCTGTGTGGGCGTCGCCGCTGATTGCTGATCAGCGGCAGCTGTGGATCATTACACCTGCCTATATAACGCCTTGTCTTTCGTCTCATGTTTGTCAGATCGTTTGTTGAAGTCCTGGTGTTGTCCCGTTGTTTCTCGTGTTTCTTGTTCCTGGATTGGAGTCTCGTCGCTGTTCCCTGTTTCCTGTCTGTCTCGTTGGATTACTCGTTCTGGATTTCATTCACGGATACTCACACGGACACACGGACTCACCATTCAGGACCATCATTCATCACGGACACTTCATCGCCCATCGAAGTCCCTGTGTTACCCCTCTCCTGCTGTCTGTGTTGCTGCTGTGTGTTTGTTGTCTACTTACCTGGCGTGAAGCTTGCATTTGTATCCAGTCTTCTTTTCCGTGACATTATCTCATGATTATGACTTAGTATTTCATCACTTTGAGGCTTTATCTCATGATTATGATTTTTTTTATCATGATTTTTTTTATCATTATGCCTTAGTATCTCATGTTTATGACTTGTCATAATTATACTTTTTTTATGTCATAAATATGATTTACCAAAGCATGATTTTTTTATTTGGACTTTTTGACCCCAGTGGACATTATGCACACAAAATACACAGTGCAAATTCATGGGGAGGGAGTCAGAGTTAGTTAATATACTTGTGTTTCACCAGCATCTCTCTTCTCTGACTTATCTAAATCATAAAATTATTTTATGTCTGTTTTAATAAAGTGCATTGAATGTATGTGCATGTACAGTGTCAAATTTAAGTTTTGCTGGAATTTTTTACTACTGATTGTAGTATTATGGAGGCAGACTTGAAGTTACCTTGTGTTACTGGTGGAAAAAATATGAAAAGACCCTGACTTTTCTCCATTTCAAAAGTTAATGAACCATAGAGAAGAAAATAAAAATGTGGATTAGAAATGGGATTATTGATCCCGTTGTTTCTTCTTTATCACCGGGTGTATTTTCAGGCACTTTTAGAAATGACAATGACTTTTATCCAAAATGTGCATCTCTGCAGCAATTAGCTTTCAAATAATATTCAAATGCTAGAGGGACAAAATACCTAATATAGACAATGAATTGGACTGCCAATTCTGCAGAAGCATTATGATTGGCTGGAGGGCAGAAAACAAGCAGCTCTCCCGAGAGACAGAAGATGAATAAAGCATCTGATTCCCCAAGAGGCTCTTGGGAACCTTAACCTCACAGTCTCCTGGGAAGGTCAGGGTTAATGGATGATGAAGGGTAATCTCATGCTGAATTAGAGAGAGAGAGAGTGCACACCAGAATAGAGACAGAAAAAGATAGAATGATAAAATATGGAGCTCCTATATATTGTATCAGGTTTGTATTTTTTGTTTGTTTTGTTTTTTCATTTCAGTGTCATAAGTACTATAAGAACAGAGTTGGGAAACATTTCCAAGAACATAATCCTCTTTAAAGGGCATATGTGCAATTGAAAACAAAACTGTTTAAAACATAAGCGCATTTTTGTGCTAGCTTGGTGCATGTTTAATTTTTATACACTAAATCAAACTGTTGAGCTCATATGAAACAAGTCGAATATGTTTTGAGATCACAATGAATTATAAATCATTAAGTGGGAGCATTTATGTTTCCAGAACTTTTCTGCATGTCTCTTGTATCTGGATGAGAGCATATGGCGTTTAATGAGTTGTTGTGCTGAACTGTGTTTGATTGATATTTAATTCAAAAGGCGGTTTGTTTAGAAACATGCAAAATGCCTACTTAGCCTAGATTAGCTGAAGTAGGTTATTTAATGAAATCATTATCTCATGGATGCTGGAAATGCACTTTCATGTTTGATTTTATTCATGGTTTTATGAGGCTTTTGAATGTTGGAGGTTTTTAGAGTGCAGAAGCTGATGTGAAGGGAGAAGCTTGACAAGGCTGTCATTAGTAAATCCTGAATATTGTAAGTATTAAACGGACATTGCAATAGTCTTTTCTTCCCTATTGTGACATATATCCAAAGGAAACAACTTGTGGAACAAGAAAAAATGTATGACGGATCTTGATTTTGTTCATGGGGAATTGATTGGATGGTTCATGGTTGTGGCTTGCTATTGGTCGATCTCATGTGAGTGATAGGTTGCCCCGCCCTCACACCAGTAAACACGTCATCAGAGAAGAGAAATGTCACTGCAAGAGGAAAGGGAAGTTCTTTTGATTAAAGACTATGAGGGCACATGAATTAAAAAAACAATGATGTGCACAGATAAATCATTTATTGTGATATTCCATAAAAAAGTCAAGAACTGTCCATTTTGATTTCATAGTGACCTTAACAATATTGTCCAGAGTCTATTAAGTCCATTTAAAGTCACCATGAAATTGACAATTCTAATTTTTATTCAATATTGCAGTGTTTATTATGAATAATTTATCAGTGCACATTTTTTTTTAATTCATGTGCCCTCATAATCTTTGATCAAGAACATTAACTTCCCTACTTTCCAGCAACCTGAGATCGCAGCAATTAGCAAATGACATCCAACGATCCAATAAATTCCTGATGGACAAAATCAAGTCCTGGGCTTTTAAAGGTCCCGTTCTTCGTGATCCCATGTTTCAAACTTTAGTTAGTGTGTAATGTTGTTGTTAGAGTATAAATAAAATCTGTAAAATTTTAAAGCTCAAAGTTCAATGCCAAGCGAGATATTTTATTTAACAGAAGTTGCCTACATCGAACGGCCAGTTTGGACTAACGTTACATCCCTCTACTTCCTCTTTAATACGTCATAAAACAGTTTTTTGACTAACCTCCGCCCAAGAATAACAAGAGTTGCGTTTGTAGAGTGCGTTTGTCGCCATGTCGTCGAAACGCTGTTATTTTCATCCCGCAGTCCAATCACCGGGTCTGATTCCGGCTCAAATTGATAGGGTAAAATTAAAGACATGTCTACAATAACACTGAGCGCGTGCATCTCCACGTTATGGTAAGAGGCGTGACCTTTCCGGGCAAGGAGCGCTAAACTGCTGTCGAATCACAACACAGGAACCGCTGGCACAATCAGAACTCGTTACGTATTTCTGAAGGAGGGACTTCATAGAACAAGGAAGTCATCAGCCCGTTTTTATGACAGTGGAAACAGCGGTATACAGATAAGTAAATTATGTGAAAAATACTGTGTTTTTTTACACGCGAAACATGAACACATGTTATATTGCACACTATAAACACAATCAAAGCTTCAAAAAACCACGAAAAACGGGACCTTTAATAAAGCTAACTTAGCTGCAATAGAAATGTGGGGGAAAAATGAAATCAGTGTTACATAACTAGAGAAAACTGTGACATTTACCTTTTACCAGAGACTATTTGGCACTTTTGATTTTGGTGCTGCCCCTCTGTTGATCCGATTGCCATGTGTGGGGATACATATATGCCAAATTTGATGTGTAATTTTAACAATAGCCCTAGAGCTGTCAAAAATCCTGACAAATAAACAGGGATTTTTGGGTGCATGTAACACGGAAGTATATTTACATAAACTACCAACGTAACAATACAAAATCAGAAAACCTTAACTTTTTATCCTTTAACTAATGGTTGAATGTTTAAGCTTGGCAAATGCAGACACTGGGTCATTCCTTTGGAGGATTTTATGTGCCCATGAAACAATACTGCATATTTTATATAAAATGTTAATCAACATTCATACCACATGACTTTTCATGCATAGAAGTACTCCAGTTAACACAAATTCATAATGATTATGAATAATGAAAAAAAAAGCACTTGATAGGCAAATTCCTGTCCCCAATCATGTTTTCTCAACTTCTCATTGAAATAAAAGGTTTCATATATAGTTCTAAATTAGCAATTTTGAATATTAGTATATACATTTACTTATTCTCTTTGACATAAAATACAATTTATTGTGATACTTTTTTTAATGTGTAAAACCATTAAATTAGTTTATGTCCCTCAAACTCCAGTCCACCCTGTTACACTGTGCTATTTTCTTTTTAAAATCTTAAGCATATGCCCTACATCACAGGACTTGCTAGAAGTGACATAATTTCCTTGAAGGAAAAGCAACTCCAGGAACAAAGTAAGAATCAGTCTTAAACTTTTCTGTTTTCCTCATTTTTAGAAGACTTATCTAATAGCGTAAAACATAACATGTCCACCCTGTTTTGTCGTTTTATACTGGAGATGAAAATGTTTATTTTTTTAAATGTGTATATATATGAGCAATATCACACGAGTAGCTGTGCGATATGGCTGTATATCAGCATGGCTGTGATTCGTCCGTAGGCACGAGGCCGCAGGTAATCACAGCGTGCTGATATACAGCCATATCTCACGGCTACGAGTGTGATATTGCGTTTATACAACAGTTCGACAGCACGAGTGTTTAAACAAATAAAAACAACAACGGAGTGTCTTTAAAACCCTCATGTGAAGCACTACTTCCTTCTGCAACGGATTCAAATCTCAAGTTGACAGTTGGACCAAGTCTCTGTTACTAATTCTAAAACGTCACTTTAGAACTAGTAACGAAGGAACGTTCAGTCGCTTCATTGAAACTCATTGAATTTTGTACAGTATGAGAGAGAGAGAGAGAGAGAGAGAGAGATCGCCTGAGAGAGTATTACCTGTCTGATATATTGCATTACATTAATTCTTCAAGTCGATCTCCATAATATTATATCCATTGTAAAAGTCCGTTTGAATGTCCGCTGAGGAAAGCGATCTTGTATTTGTCCTTTTTACAGCTATCGGAATTTTCCAAAACATCCATAACATCACAGCGCTAAAACAACTTCCTTTGCAAAAGTTCCTTTCAATTTAAAAGTCTCTTGTGACTCACTGACTCATTCACCTGTAAAGTGTTGCCGCCATCTAATGGCGTATTAATGTAACTTTTACTCAATCCATATTATGCACTAATGGACATATTTATATAAAACAATATTTATTGAACAACAAATAAACACAATTGTACAGTTCAGTCAAACGTAAAGCACTAGTTATTTAAAAAACAAACAAACATGGGTCACCCTTTATGCTTGTATGTGGATTTTTACAAATAATGAATGAAAAGGATTTTAAAGAGCTTGTGACAAAACCTAGTAACTCCACTGGATCCTCAAACTGTCAGTCATACCTCATTAATCCGCCTCACCTCGTGAATGAAGTGGCGCACTCAGTTTGGTCATCTCGTCTATGCAATGCAAAGGTAAATAAAGATCTGATGTTTGAAAAAAAAAATGTAAAGTGTTTTCTTTACTCAAAAAACACTGTCTATAAAGTTTAATGTTTTACATATTTGAAGAGCGAAGAGTCTTAGCCAATATGTAGCCAATATGCTATATAAAGTATAAAGGATGTAAGGTAACATTAATTATTATCAAATTTAACATAGCACAATTCGACTTGCTCTGGAACAAATAATAGATTAATAAGACCAAAGATTGCCCGTTTTATGTACTCGAATTGAATCATGTCTCATGTTTAACCACTATAAGTGCCAGCGGTAAATCCCCAAAGCTCTGGCCGAGATGAAGCTGTTCTCGGCGCGTACATGACCCCTGAACGGCCGCTGACGCCCTGGAGCTCACATCTCCGAAAACGTCAAAACAAATTGTAAAATAGGCGCTATTATTAAATATGAATCACATATTTCAGGTCTAAACAACTACATTCTCGTCTAAAAAACTATTAAAACTACAGTTCGTGGTACAACAAGTAGTATTCTCAAAAATTACGGTGGATTTGCTCGTCCGCCATGACGGTCACTTCAAGCGGAGTAATACAAACGGTGAAAAGGCAGTAGTAGTGCTGTTATCACTGAAATATCGCACGGCTATCAGCCAATCAGATTCGAGAACCAGACAGCACTGTTGTATAAATATATATATATATATATATATATATATATATATATATGTATATATATAATCTTCTGCTAGTATGTTGTTCTTATATAGCTAATAATAGGCTTCATAAGTTTAAAAAGTTCACCCTGTTAGATCCTGTTAGATCCTGTTAGATAAAAATGTCATGTAACAGGGTGGACAAACTTCATAGAATGTGAATGTGAAATTTGAAATATATGGTCAGAATTAATAGGTTATACCATAGACAGTAAAAAAAAAAAAAAAAAAAAAAAAAAAAAAATATATATATATATATATATATATATATATATATATATATATATATATATATATATATTATACTAACATGAGCTTGACCATTGTGTTTTTATGTTATACAGACATTTTCTCACTCAAGCTTAAAAAAATAGTTTTAATAATTTTTAAGATTTTATAATCTCAGTCCAAAATTCACCAATCTGTAGGAATGACCCCATTCAAATCTGTGCGAAAACTGAAAAAATGTAATATTTTTTACTAGTCCTTCTACCTGCTGTATATGGTCCAAAGGCATATTCTTAAATTTTAAAAAATGTTACACTTATTTTGTAATGGAGTGAAAATATTTTTTTGTCTCTAACATCTGTTATTAAATACCACTAACCTGAACAGCAGATTGAATGATTTGGACTGGATGCTGAAGACAGCAGAAGACAGCCTGTCCTTGTTGTTGAGGTTGCATGAATGTTAGTAATCTGTAAAGCTATGAAGTCCTGGATTTCAATGCTAGTGCACAATCATCCAGCGTTCTACTTACAGTTCAGCTTTTGGACAAATTTTAGGCTATTTGACCAGAGATGGAGACTAAATATCTGGCTCAGGAAAACATATCTGACCAACTTAAACGAGATGAAAGGAACCACAGTCTTTGTCATTTCGGGAATCTTCTTAACATCACAGAGACATGTTAACAGGATCCAGTGCCTGAGTGCTTATCATCAAACGCTGTCAGATTTGCGTGCAGGTAATCTGCTGCTAACATACAGAGTTCCTCTGAATGTCCCTTACCTGTCTGTGAGATAGGAGGGATATTCTCTGTCGTTTTCCTGCAGGATGTTCCTTAGTTCTATAGCCATAAGCGCCTCTCTTTGACAGGAAGTGCAGATGTTGTTCCACAAGTTTGATCAGCCTCTGAATGCAAAGTCCTCTGCTGAAGTAAATCTTCAAGCAAACATGTTTAAACCAGCTAACAAATTTTTATCCAAGATGCCTTAAAAGTTAGAAAGTGACAGTTTAGCTTCCTGCTGGGCATGAATGGATTGATTTTGTTTTAGAGGAATGAGCTGTAACTTTTAAAGAAAGATTTAGATTCTTGTTATTCATTTTTATTCACACTGTCGTGTTGGCTTCAACCATATTTCCATTAATTATGCACAAAAACAGAGCTATTAATTTTGGACAGTGTTGCTTCAATCAAATGGATGTTGCACCCTTGAGAAAGACACTTGACGCCACCTTACTACTGACCCTGTATTAAGTCAATTGGTTTGGATAAGTGTCTGCTAAATGACTCTTGTCTTACATAGGAAGACTTTTAAAGGTGCCCTAGATTCAAAAATTGAATTTACCTCGGCATAGTTAAATAACAAGAGTTCAGTACATGGAAAAGACATACACTGAGTTTCAAACTCCATTGTTTCCTCCTTCTTATATAAATCTAATTTGTTTAAAAGACCTCCGAAGAACAGGCGAATCTCAACATAACACAGACTGTTACGTAACAGTCAGGGTGTACGCCCCCAATATTTGCATACGCCAGCCCATGTTCCCAACATTATGAAAGGCATTAGACAAGGGCAAAACGTCTGGATGTGCACAGCTGAATCAACAGACTAGGTAAGCAAGCAAGGACAATAGCGAAAAATGGCAGATGGAGCAATAATAACTGACATGATTCATGATAACATGATATTTTTAGTGATATTTGTAAATTGTCTTTCTAAATGTTTCGTTAGCATGTTGCTAATGTACTGTTAAATGTGGTTAAAGTTACCATTGTTTCTTACTGTATTCACGGAGGCAAGAGCCGTCGCTATTTTCATTTTTAAACACTTGCAGTCTGTATAATGCATAAACACAACTTCATTCTTTATAAATCTCCCCAACAGTGTAGCATTAGCCGTTAGCCATGGAGCATAGCCTCAAACTCATTCAGAATCAATGTAAACATCAAAATAAACACTGTACTTACGCGATTAGACATGCTGCATGACGAACACTTTGTAAAGATCCATTTTGAAGGGTTATATTAGCTGTTTTAACTTTTTTTATGTTGTTTAAGGCAAGCGCGAGCTCTTGGGGCGTGGAGCACGAGATTTAAAGGGCCACACACCCTGAATCGGCTCATTTCTAATTATGCCCCAAAATAGGCAGTTAAAAAAATGAATTAAAAAAAATCTATGGGGTATTTTGAGCTGAAACTTCACAGACACATTCAGGGGACACCTTAGACTTATATTACATCTTTTTAAAAAAAGTTCTAGGGCACCTTTAAAGGTTATCCTACTTTGACAGAAAGAGACTGCATGACCAACAATTAAAGTACTAAACCACAGTTTGATCTGATATCTATGAAAATAATTGACTGACATGGAAAAAAACAAACTGATAAAAACATGCAGCTGAACAGTTCAGATTGGAGGTTGTAATTTTCAAGCTTTCAACTTTTGTGTGCAATGTATATCCTTAAAAAAAAAGAAAGAATGAAATTCTAATGATGCAGTGATGCATTAAATTGACATCAAAAGTGACAGCAAAGAAAAAAAATCTATTTCAAATACAGAATATATGTACTGTAATTTTTCACAAAAAAAATGAGGGAATGTTCAACTTTGAGTAAAACGCTGCACTCATCACTGTCACTTTTTAGCCAGCCGTCCAATCAGAGTAGAGGAGGGGCAGGACATATACAACACTGACCAACTGTCACAACAACATCAACAAGCAGAAAATGGAACAAAATGGATGAGAAATTAATATTGCTGGTCTCCGAACATACATAGCAAGTACTCTACATTGTGTCAACATTTTTAGTCTGAAACAAATTACCTGCAAAATCAGTTATAAGTAACAGTGCCGTGGATATTCCATATCACAGCAACAAAGCGTCTCAATCAGTCTACGGTCTCAACTGAAAAAAAAAAACACTGCACTGATTACCTATGGCCGAATCACAGCTGTACAATTTGTTTAAATTATATTGCTCATTTATTTGCTCATATATATATCTTTTTGACATCTTTCAGTGTTTAGGTATCAGCTCTTCCACCATCTGATCAGCTGCCGGTATTTGGACCAGAATATCATCTCAGTGAAGGCATGCAGAAAAGCAGCACTGAAACTTTGTTCAAGGCCGTGCCTCATGGTACTGTAATTAACATTGATTGTGACTTTGATGTGCTTTCTGGGGAATTGGAAGTGTGCTCATCAAAACAGGTTTAGCCATCATTAGCTGAGCAGCTCTGTCTTCTGTCAGTTACTGAACTACCTCATTTACACACCGTCTGTAATAGCAGCCCAGTTCTCTTACTATAATTTGCTCATTTTAGGGCTTGAGGGGTGAGGTTAGGGACAGGTCTGGTGGTATGGGTAGGTTTGATGATGAGTTAAGGTGTAAGGGAATGGTCAAAATTGTGATTACTGATGTAACTACAAAAATTAATTACATGCAGATATAATTACATTCAGGTATTTTTAAATATAAGTACAATGTTATAACATATAAGTGCATTGTATCAAATGATTAATGTAAATGTTTGTAGATAGTCATTAAAGACACTTGACCGATGGTCATGGTATATGTCAAGGCAATACTGCAAATATTATAAATGCCACTCACACAGATGCAGCTAATTGACCCAGAACTCTTCTGATTTGTCTGTGTCCGATCTGCTCCAATAACCATTACCATAGGAATAATTACAGACTAGACTCAATGTTATCATTCCTCTCTCTCTCTCTCGTTCCCTCTTTTTTGTGTCTCTCTCTCTCTCTCTCTGTTCCCTCAAAGGAAGGTTCCAATGTAAAATGGGTCACTCTCACACCCTGGAGTGCATGTTGAAAGCCTTCTGATTCTATTAACAGGCATATCTTCCTCCCCAGGCTCTTCTGACCCGGATAACATGCTTTTTTTTTTTAATTGTCATGCCTAGAGAATTCCAACATTTGCAATAAAGAACTGCTTTTTGCTGGGAAGACATGTTGTAAACCGGCCAGTGGAATCCAACCCTCAAATAACCCAATGCTTCCCTCTATAAGGTTACATATGTGTGTTTAGCATGCACATAAAAACATGAGGGATTTTTTCCATGTGTGTTGCATCTTGCACAGTTGAATATTTCTCTTTAAATGTAACTTTCCTGCTTATAGATTAAAGTTGGTTCTGATTTTAGAAAATCACACTTCAAAGCATATCTAAACATTTCTGCACTATCACTATAGCTCTTTGAGTTACACATTACACATTATAATATTCAGCAGTATTATTGATTTGACTGCACCGACACTATTGAGAACTGAACTGAGCTGGGGTGCGTTTCCCAAAATATTGCAAGTTCCATCGTTATTAACATAGTTCAACGATTTGGTGTTTCCTGAAACCATAGTTCAAATGAACATTCGCAAACAGCATTGCAAACTTGTGTGGTTGGAACGACAGCTCGAGCTGAAGCATAGTTTCTTGTTTTTATGACATGTGGACTTAAAGCTGTAGTCTGTAACTTTTTTGGTTCAAAACTATCTAAAATCATTTTTTGAGCAAGTATATAACCAGCCAGTGTTCAAAACTCCTTGAATCCTTACCTTAGCCTGCTTCTCTGTGGTAAGCTTGTATTAATGTTTTCTAATTGGTACTGGTAGATTTCCATGGAAAATTCAAGCATGCAGCCGTTCGGTTTTGTGTCATTATGCCATGTCTGTTTACAAAAAGAAGGTGTCCCAGCTAGTAGGCTATATCGCATGTGGAGGATGCTGCATGTGGCGGATCATTTATAGCCTTTTCTCACAGCAGCTGCAATAATTAAATTTATCATTTTGATGGCGGACTGTAATCCAGAAAGGTCCAAATGACAATCATCAGTGACAGCTGGAGATTCACCCATACTCAAAAGCAAAAGTAACGCTAATACACACTAAATACATATAGTCACGCAATGCTGATGTTGTTAACATTAACAATTTGAGAACAAAGTATAACAATATTAATCATTTGCACGGTTTGACGTGATCTGAGCTAAGCGATCATTAGATTTAATCACCATTGGTAATGCTTCTTTTTCTCAGTTGGTCAGAACAAAAGTGGCATACATGTTACTTGTTCAGATGACATTTTCCGGTGAAAATTCGCATTTTGGCCATACTTCCAAGATGTAGAATCTGTGATTCCAAAGTACAGTATCCATACCAATGTGGTGACTGACAGCAAACATTAGATTCATCCGCCATTCAGGAGCCGTGCCGAAGCACAACCCACATAAAGATCATAATTCCACAAATAACTGCAATTGCAGGTTTCAAACAGAGATGGCGACAAAGATGCAAAAACTTACGGGCTGCAGCATTAATAAATCATTATCTTGAGCAAAATAAGCAAGCTTACATTAAGTACAATGTATATCTTTTATTTCGAATATACACAAATGTCATTTACATATTTTAGTTTGTCAAGAGATTGTAAAGCACCGTTTTTGAAGATTGTGCATGTGTACATGCTCTAGTAATGAGCTTATGATTGAATCTGTAAATAAACTAAAATAACTGAGAAAAATGAGAATTAGTCCTCAGATGCCATGTCTGTACTTTATAGAAAAAAATCTAGCATTCAGGAAGCTTCAGAGCACAATGAATCAGTGTGTCGAATCAGCAGTTCAGAGCGCCAAAGTCACGTGATTTCAGCAGTTTGGCGGTTTGACACGCGATCTGAATCATGATTCGATACGCCGATTCATTATGCTCCGAAGCTTCCTGAAGTAGTGTTTTGAAATCGGCCATTACTAAATAAGTTGTTACTTTTTTTTTTTTTGGCGCGCCAAAAATATTCTCGTCGCTTTATAATATTAATATTGAACCACTGTACTCACATGAACTGATTTAAATATGTTTTTAGTACATTAATGGATCTTGAGAGAGGAAATGTCATTGCTGGCTATGGAGGCCTCACTGAGCCATCAGATTTCAACAAAAATATCTTAATTTGTGTTCCGAAGATTAATGAAGGTCTTACGGGTGTGGAACGGCATGAGGGTGAGTAATAAATGACAGAATTTTCATTTTTGGGTGAACTAACCCTTTAAAGCTGAATTGAACTCATTCCATAATTGATGAACTTTACTCAATTGAACCAAACTGATTCAACACTGAACTGACCTCAGCTAAAACATGACACTATTGTCTTTTTAGAACTGCTTTACAGCTGAATTGAATTCTTTTTGCATCACTGAATTGTTATTTTCCTGTTTATCAATGTAAAGCTGCTTTGAAACAATCTGTATTACAAAGCGCTATGTAGAAATAAATTTGATTTGACTATTTTATTTTCTTTCGCTATAAGGAACTGAATCACAATTAATTATTTTGATACTGACAATCAGTTCTAATATTTCATACTTTTATGATTATTTATTTATTTTGTACTCTTCAACAAAAATATCTGAACATTTCTACACTGAGTCAAACATTATTTTTGTTTGTTTGTTTGCTTTTGTGTATTATTTACTATTGCACTTTTAGTCACTTTGAATAGAAGTGTCTGCCACTTTAATAAATCATATGTGAGAAAATGATGGAAGAAATTAAACTAAATTGAAATGACATTGCTGAATTTTTCATACCACAAATCATGCCACACACACACTAACCACCGCCCCGCAGTTCATGACCCAGGGCTAAACTACTCAACGATTCTGCGGCAGAACTCTGGCTTTTAAACACAAAACCAGGCTTCACCTCAAAGGTTCACTAGGGAAACAGGAGAGAACTATCACATTACTGGGGGAAACTTTTAAATTAAAGAGACCCAAGTTGGAGGGCCTTCATGTAGGCCTGAGAGAACAATGGCTGCTTTCTGTCTTCTTGAGACTTCAAAGCTCTGTGCGGTTAAACGAACAGAGTTCTGCTTTGTTGTGGAAAGCCACAGATGTTGCTCTAGTTCTAGACACCCTTGTAAGCACTTCAAGAGGTATTCAATAGCCTCAGCCTCCCACACGCTGCCTCTTAACCGTGTCTTTCGCTCTCACTCCGTCATAGTGAATGGATCGGCAGGTTTCCATGCTGTTCTTTTTAAATCCTTCCTTGTAATATCACTAAACTCTAAACATCTTATAAAATGTTAAATTCAAATTTTCACAAAAATACTTGGTACTTACAAAAATACCAACAAAAACTTACAAAAATACCTACAAAAACAATTAATAATTGTATAAATACTATATAGATACTATAAATACTATATTAAAGCTTTCAAGTTTTGTGTTCAATGTATATCAGACTTTTGTTTTATATTTGTTTTATGTCTTTGACAAGGCAAAGGTGAATTCAAATCTTGGATTGTTCTAGAAAAACAGTTAGAAAGTGCTACTTGCATTTGTTATATGGTTGTTCCATTTTTTTTTTTATCTGAGGTGAGCTTTTTTCTTTTTTTTTTAACTTGGGCATTTCTCATTGTTTTAAGCAAAAGTTCATCAATTTATGATACAGGAAATCTTTTATTTGAAAAATAGTCAAAAGGTTATAACTCTATTGTGCAACTTTTCCAATTTTGCTACAGTGGGTTAACTTTATCCAACTAATATGCAGTACCCAAAGAAAATAATTATACATTTCTATACATAAGCCACAATTACTTTGTTTTTAGTGACATATACCCTATCTTTGTATTATTTCTTTGATCCATTCACTTAATCCAGATTAATTAATTGCACCTCCTTCAACTCTCCCCATCTCACCCTCCAAATAATCAATTCTTTTATTATCCAAAGCAGCAAACACTCAAAGGATTTGCGCTCTTTCGTTATTCTTTGATGATTGGGCAGCGGTAATCTTCAAAGGCAAAACTCTTCATTCTGACTGGCTGGAGTTCTGATCAAACTCAAAGAAATGATGCCAGTGCGTTCACTTTGCTACAAGATTATCCCGTGAGTTGTTGCGCGGCATTAAAGAGGCGCACCGGTGCGCAAACACCTTTATAAGGATTCTAGATCAAGAAGTCTTCATTGGTGTGGCATAACTGCGGTTGCCATAATGCGCAATGACCCACTGCAAGCTTTCCTTCAGGTGCGTAAAAAGTGATATCCTCTGATATGAATTTGTGTCAAACTTGTCATTTTGATGTATTTTGCTTGCATGCTGATTTGGGAGAGATTAATTAGTTATAGGCTCTAAGCATTCACTTTGGTGGCAGTGGTTCTCACTCCCTAAATCTCCTTAAATAAGGAAGACATCCTAAATGTGCCAGAAACAGGACTGAATTAGAGTGCCAATAATTCAATCACAAATTATACGTATTTATGTTTCGTAGGATCGGACTCCAAACTCCACCCCAGAATCCATCAAAGGATCCCCCTTGATGTTGCTCGAAGACACCTGTAATCGCATCGGCCATTCCCGTGCATCCGGATCCATGGAGCACCATCAGCACGTCCCATATGAAGGTTCCCCACCTAAGCTCTTCCATCCCTGGAGAAGTGATGGTTCCACACATGCAACTTTCTCCTCTGATTGTGGCGTGAGGCTTTCGCAGCACATCCAGCCCTCGTTAAATCCACACCACGAAATGCCACTGACACCTCCGGCGGAGCACTATGACTTCTCACCCCTGAAGATGTTGCCTTGTCCATCAGCATGCCCCTCCTCATACGCTTCTCTTCCCACGTCAATTTCAGCTTACGTACCCACGCACACTGGACTTGTGCATCATCCGCAGAGACATTTGGCACGGGAGGAAATACAGTGGTGGACCCTACAAGACGCCGGCGCTGGCAATCACTCCTCAACACATCACTTTCAGATCCCCCGCGGGTGGGTTCTGGGTCACCCAGAGCTCGGCCAGTATCAGTCACAAATCGCCACTCTGCTGCACTCCAAGTCGCGGAAATGCCGGAGATGCATGTGCCCCAACTGCCAGAAGACCACCGACGCGCCGGGCAGGAGAAAGCAGCACGTGTGCCACATGCCGGGCTGCGGGAAGGTGTACGGCAAGACGTCGCACCTGAAGGCGCATCTGAGGTGGCACGCAGGTGAACGCCCGTTCGTTTGCAGCTGGATGTTCTGCGGGAAGAGCTTCACGCGCTCTGACGAGCTCCAGAGGCACCTGCGCACGCACACCGGTGAAAAGCGCTTCACGTGCCCGGACTGCTCCAAACGCTTCATGCGCAGTGACCATCTGGCCAAACACCTGAAGACGCACCTGATGAGGAAGAACAGACCACTATATCCCATGCTGAACAAAACTCTTGAACAAAAGTCTTAGACTGTCTACTTTTTGTGAGCACTAAATTAAGTTTGGGAGAGTGGAGCTTGTTGTCACAACTGAGCCACACTATTTCAGTAAATATACAATTTGGGGGTTAAAGTTACACCAAGGTTTTTTTTATTATTATTCAAGTTTAATTCAAACACAGATCGGGGCAAGTTGTTACATTTGTGTTTAAATGTTATACAATAAATATATACAATTTATTAATTACAATATTTGATGGCTAAAACAATAAGTAGCCTACTTTTTAAATGTTTGCTGTTTCAGAATTGTTCAAATATAGCAGAAAAGCATGGCAGGATCATACAGGAGACATCTTACCCCATATAGTGTGACAACATGCTCAAAACATGTTAGGACTTTAAGGTAATTGTCAATACAGACCCTAAGAAATATTAAAGTAATATGTGGAAACTAGCCAAAGTTTCCCCTATGCAATATGATGTCATTGTACAGGCAAAAACTTAAGCTAAGTAAAAGTGTTTATTTGTATTTACCTTCTTCTTCTTTTCTTTTCTTTTTTTTTTTTTAAACTTACGTTTATCAAGCGTACACTACATTTTGTTTACTTTTTTATGTTATCATTTTTAACATGTTGTTTAGCACACCAAAAATGCGCAATTTTATTCTTTTTATTGACTTGGATGTTAAAATCCTCGTGGAACAATCCTCGTTGTTAAATAATGAATAAATTATTGTATGCTGTAATTTTGTGTAAAACAAATATATTATTGTTCGTAGCAAGTGTTACGCAAGATGTTGGTTCCGGAAGGAGAATGTTGCACTCGGATTATTTGGAGGTGACGCCTCCAGTTGCTATGGAAACAGCACGCTTGTCCTCTCAAACTGCAACAGGGCATCAGAAAGTCAAACGAAACTTACGAAAAGTGTTACTGTAGGTCTAAAATTTTATGACAAGCTTTATTTTAAAAAATAATAAATAAAAGAATTACCCGTTCAGCTCTCAAGTAGCCTACAGTCGGTAACGTTAGGTCCTGTAAAAAGAAAGTCAGACACTTCGCACAGATGAACAGGTAAGAACGCTCATAATTTTAATTTATTATCCTACATGTTTTACATAACTTATTCTACGTTATTTTTCAAACAGTTTATAACGTTACTTGTTTTCCATTTGATACATTCGTTCTGTGAAAGTGATCAAGGCTTAAAACATTCAACAGACTCTAGAGTTACAGGCAGCGCATCGAGACTTAAAAGGGATAGTTCACCCACTTTACTCACTCTCAAGTTATTCCAAACCTGTATGAGTTTCTTCCCATACAAACTTTGGTCCGACGGCAACGTCGTGTCCCTGGCCAATAACAGTCGCGGAAAGACGGCATAAATCGATAAAAAAATATGTAACACAGAACATTTCCTAAAAATGCATTCAGATACGTCTCATAACTTTCATTTTGGAATTATTTTTCAACCATGACGGGACGTGTCGGTATTTTCAACGGTCATTAAACGTCCAAATGTTTGCTGGGTTTCTTCTGTTGAACACAAAAGTTATTTTGAAGAATGTTGGTAACCAAACAGTTGACTTCCATATTAAGAAATACTATAGATACTATGGAAGTCAGTGGCTTGGGTCAGCTGTTTGAAAACCAACATTCTTCAAAATAATCTTCTTTTGTTTTCAACAGAAGAAAGAAGCTCATACAGGTTTGGAACAACTTGCGAGTTAGTAAATGATGACAGAATTTTAATTTTGGGGTGAACTATCCCTTTAAATAACATCAGGACACATACAGGTGTATTTGTATTTTTACATTAACTCAACATAAACACACAAATTGTGTTTTAAACATTTGTACAATTTCAGTTACTCTTTAAAAGGCTCTTCACAGTGGTTTTACCATGTCTGCATTTCTTTAACATCAAAATACTTACTTTAAATATTTTATTATTATTGATAAGATTACAGTGTGTCGGGCGGCCGTCAGAAGTCTCATCAAAAGGCAATGAAAAGGTCAGTGGCAGCAGGACAATCTACATATGGTGGTGATTTATGTTCCAGTTTGATATGGATATTGTTCTTTCTTTTATATCATGAGACAAACGGTATATATCGTGATCATTTTGCTATTTTAGTAATATATAGAATTTTACAGCTTTAATTTGGCTTTAGTCTTGTTCACATTTTGTCCTTTTTTCTATTTCTAAAGGAGGTTGTACCCTTAAAACCAGTGATTGCCAGCTCAGCAGGTACAATAATCAATTTGCAGGAAATAATTTAATTCTATCAATACATATATGCTATAACAACGGTTTTCTAACATTAATCAGTTACACACACATGACAACAGTCTCCCTTGGTTTCCTTAAGGGTTATTTTTCATCTGAAAGGTTAAATGACAGTATGTCCTTTGTTCTGTAGATCCAGTCGCAAAAGAATCAGTGGAATGGAAACCAAAGTAGGTTTAAAATGTGTTACTAGGTCACTACGATTTCATATTGTTTGAATGCTGACCTCTGAACACTGACGGCTGGATTCAGATCAGTGTGGGGTCTTTTGGATATTATATACAATATGCTTTAGTTGCTTTAAAAACTACATTTGCATCAAATGTATTCGGTGCTTTGGTTTGATTTTATGTATAGGCAGCAGAAACCAAAACCCAGTGGAAAGACAAGAGAACAGGATTTCTCTATAAACTCTGAGTCAACAAATATCAAAGCTCCAAGTTCCACAAGGTAAACCATTTTATAACAGCGATTAATGAATATGAATTGCACATGCAGCTCTCAGTTGACAGGTCATTGTAAAAGCATCACAATATTTACAATTAAACTTATTTGCTTGCATAGATGAAGTAAGAATGCTCATATATTAGACTTTAATGTAATAAATACAAAGTTCTGTCATGAAACTCTAGATGGCGCTGGCTGATCTAGGTCCTTGACTCAATCTGCCAGCAATCACATCATTCTCTATAGGGCACAGCTGATTGGTTCCTGCTGAACCAATGAGCTTGTCTCTCAACCTTCAAATACTTGGTCTGCATTTGCTGTAGCAGTTGCAGTGAGCTTTCAGAAACCCTCCACCTTCCCCAGCTCCACCTGTAATTCATGTATGCTATATTGTACAAGCAGCAACAGGGCTTGACATTAACGCTTGTCTGGGACAAGTGGATTTTGTGAAGGGGCAAGTGAAAGAGAATTAGAGTAGCCTGATTAAAATGTCAATAACAAAAAAACAAAAACAAAACAGAATGATTCTGATTTTATTTCATTTAGTGCCGATTTATAAAAATATTTAATGTATAATGTACTGACAGTAAGGTTGCACCGCTGAGGGTTAGTGCCGCACACACAAAGAAACTCACGCTGCGTCCGAAATTGCATACTACATGAGTAGGTACTACATTTGAATTTGAACGTACTTCCCGACCGTTAAAACAGTACGTTCTATATAGTATGAATATGGGTAGTATGAATGGAATTCGGACGTACTACATCCACCATGTTAATGTTGTCACATGTCATGCGTCGTCACAACAGCGCGAAAATTTAAAGGGCCCGCTCTACTCCGCTTTCATCGGCATTGTTTTTATTAATGCTTACTGCTTTCATCTGTGTTTTAACGTCGATTCAATCAACAGCTCAAAGGAGGCGTCAGTCAGCTGCTCGCAGATCATGCTTTCTTCAACAGCTTGTTAAATATTTGTCAAAGTATAATCACCTATTTAGCTAGCAAATTTTTACCTCAGAATAAAAATACATCTGTGAACATCTGTGATTTGGAGCAGCGAAATTAAGTAATTTATTGTTAAAAATGAATGCATATAAAAATACACGAGAAACAAAAGACATATCAATAAACAAACTTGAATACATATATATAAATAAATAATGTGTAGATAGACAGAGAGGGAGAGAGAAATACACAACATAGCCTATATATATATATATATATATATATATATATATATATATATATATATATATATATATATATATATATATATATATATATTTATACATACAATGATAATAATAATAATAATAATAACAATATACATATTCTAAAAAAAATAATCTATAACCTGAGCCCTACAAACTACTGCCGTCTGAATGTTGCTGTCCGTTAAGTTTTCTAATCTCATTAAACTGCTTAACAACGAACATCTCCCTTAAATAAAACAGTGTTAACAAGCTGATGCGTTATCTCGACCTGTTTGTTAGCTTGATGTGCTGTCAGTAATAATGATTAATGATCTTTTTACAGACGACTCTCAAAATCTTATCATCGATTTACATTGTTTAAACTTTCGATATAAGTCAGCCGTTTACTTACATTATGTTAAACAAGTGCAATTTAACCACAATAAACACGTTTTCCCTGAGGTACTTAAGGACTTGAATGAGCTGCAAATCGCCGCTTTCCGCCATTTTCGAATATGAAGAATCCTCTCCTGTGGCATCACGGGATAGCGCAGCGTCTATCGTATGCCTACTACAGAATTCAGGCGGAAGCAGTAGGTCATCCGGGTACTTCTCGCCTACTGTTTTTCTATAGTATACTATATATACTATATAGTAGCGAAGTATGCGATTTCGGACGCAGCGTCAGTTAACACACTGCAGTAAAAATTCAAAATGTGGGGTTTTTATATTTATAACATGATACAGTTAAGCAACATTACACGACCAAGAGTGCTGTTTTCCTGAATACCATTGCGATTGAATATGTGACACTGATTTCATACAGCAGTTCAACAAGTAGTTAAATTCAAATAATTTTAGACACAATATTGACTGTTTTTGTTCTATTTCAGCAGCGAAAATAGCACATATCACAGCAACACTCAACCGTGTTTTCATTACTGAATGATTCAGCGTTTTGAACAATCGGTTGAGTCAAAGATTCAATGACCCATTCATAAACAACTGCCTCATTCTTGAATGAATAAGCCGTTTGAATGAATGACTTAATGACTCACTCACTAAGATGATCACTTGCCGCCACCTACTGGCGGTTTAGTTTCATGTTTAAAAGTATTATTCTTTCCAACATTTCTAATTTGTATATTCAAAAAATATTTAAAACAATCTCATAATATTATTTAATGCAGTTGTAATTTTTGAACAAATTTAAGAATTTAAAATGAAAGATGAAGCATACATTATTAGTCTGGGTTAACCCAGCCTGATCTGCCGGCGATTTGATTTCGCTCGGCAACTCAGTCTGGAAACCCGTGCATTCCTTTCTGCTGCGCTGTTACACTTTTGCTGGAACCAATCACAGACTGGCTTATCCACCTTGCTCGCTATTGGCGGGTATAACACGATTACGATAATGAAGCGACGGCAAGCAGCCTTCAAACTCTATCTGATCTACCCGTCTCTCGCACGACTGTCACTCCAAAATAACAATGCACAATCACAGTGACGCCGATTGTGTTAAGCATTTACCTTATCTGAGAGAAATGTAGCAGAGCGTTGATCCGACAGTCTCTTCATAGGAAGATTACAAACAGCGATTAATGACACACAATGATCC
Organism: Megalobrama amblycephala; assembly: GCF_018812025.1. NCBI lineage: Eukaryota > Metazoa > Chordata > Actinopteri > Cypriniformes > Xenocyprididae > Megalobrama > Megalobrama amblycephala. The sequence goes on from NC_063051.1 coordinate 25,206,096, forward strand.
TCTGCTGTTATTTTGGTGGTTTGTTTCACGATGTGAGTACAGGACTCTTTTACTTCAATGCCCCTTGTTGGTAGACAATATTCGTCTCCCTGCTTCTTGAATCTCGTGCCGCCTGAGCTGACTGGAATTCTTTTTGGTTGTCATGACAATGACGTAGTTTAGGGCGGTTAGCCTATATTCCGCGTTCATTTGAGTCGCCTTTTAAACTCTCGACGATGCTGAATGACTTCTTTAGATAGCAAACAAATTGCTCGAGTGGGTGTAAATACCGATCACTTTCATGTTTTTTTGCACAACCTGCAAAAATCGCTCAATGCCATTGCTGCTTCTGCAAACCGCGGATCAATGCTACAAACCAATACAAACTAACCCTGTGTCTCAATCAGCTCCCTAGTTCCCTAGGTCGTGAATCAGTATATCATGCAAGTGAATGTGGCTGATTCCCTGATCAGTGCCCTGACTACTGAACTAGGGAGCTGATTGAGACACACGGTAAACCTGCCTGGAGTTTTCGCATCACTCTGCAAAGTACGTCATCCGGATCGTTGCTCTGATTGGTTGAAGGACTATCCAATTGCGTGACTAATGCTCATTGATCACGCCTCTTGTGCAGTAGGAAATGCATAGCAAACTCCCCAGACCAATGTTCAATTTTAAAGGTCCCGTTTTTCGTGGTTTTTTGAAGCTTTGATTGTGTTTATAGTGTGCAATATAACATGTGTTCATGTTTCGCGTGTAAAAAAAACACAGTATTTTTCACATAATTTACTTATCTGTATACCGCTGTTTCCACTGTCATAAAAACGGGCTGATGACTTCCTTGTTCTATGAAGTCCCTCCTTCAGAAATACGTAACGAGTTGTGATTTGACAGCAGCTTAGCGCACCTCTGGTCACGCCTCTTACCATAACGTGGAGATGCATGCGCTCAGTGTTATTGTAAACATAGTTTTACATGTGGATTATAATTTTCGGGAACCGAGTTAAACATAAATTGTAACCAAGGTTAAATGTACAGTGTCCCTGGGAAGGCCAAACAAAGGTGATTGAACTGCGGGATGAAAATAACAGCGTTTCGATGACATGGCGACAAACACACTCTACAAACGCAACTCTTGCTCTTCTCCGTGGGAGCGCAACAAGACCACGCCCCCTTTTTTTGTGTATTCCTGTGGGCGGAGGTTAGTCAAAAAACTGTTTTAGTGACGTCATTAAAGAAGGAAGTTGAGGGATGTAGTCCAAACTGGCCGTTCGATGTAGGCGACTTCTGTTAAATAAAATATCTCACTTGGCATTGAACTTTGAGCTTTAAAATTTTACAGATTTTATGTATACTCTAACAACAACATTACACACTAACTAAAGTTTGAAACATGGGATCACGAAGAACAGGACCTTTAAATTGAGCTTGGTCTGGTGATAGCCAGACTAATACATTATAGGATTGGGGGGGGGGGGGGCGCCCTTTATAAAGGTTAAAGAAAAAACGCCCTCGGGGTAAATATCACAAACTTGCAGATTTAAATATGTCAAAGCTGATAGAACACTGATGAGAATATTGCTTTACAATAAATTATATTTACAATACAAAAAATCTAAATTTTCCAGAGATGCAACTTTTTTACTCTGACAAGTGAATGACTGATTTACTTGTCCGAAGGACAAGCACATGACAATAATAATGTCGAGCCCTGAGCAGCATGTCTTACTTGCTCACAGCAGCGCATTGTGTATGTATTGGCAGTAGTAAGTCCCGTACTTGCTCTGCAGCGGCAGCAGCCGTGTAGCAGATCTATTCCGCCAAGACCTAACACATCAACATTGTCATATCATTACCATAACAAATGCTCTGAGAGTTGACATGACAGAATTACACTTCAACCATTTTGTGTAGGCAACAGAAAGCAAAACCCAGTGGAAAGAGAGAAGAGCAGGATTCCTCTACAAAGACAGAGGGGAATCCTTCCCAGAACTCTGAAACATCAAATGCCACACTCAAAGGACACAATTCCAAGAGGTAAAAGCATGTTATATTAGAAAATAATTACTAAAAGTGACAGTTGTCTATACTAGATCATTATGACAAATGTATAATACTGAGAGGAATAAAGAATCAAGCTTATTTTTAATTTGAGTGTATCAGTGGCTTTTTGTATTCCGGTCAACATGCTCTTTGGGTCATGCATGGGATGTGGTTTATGGGCCGTACATGCATAAAGCAGGGAAGCTGATGGCATTCATTCGCTCCAGTGATCTCTAATAGTTTACCTTTTATCACCCATTTTTTTCAGCAGCAGAGGGTATAATGCTTCTAAAGCTCCGTCCTTCAGAAATGTAACCACGCATGGACATAAACTACCTAAACAGGTCCCCCCTATTATGACAGGTACTGAATCTGTTTTATCCTTTAGTCCTTTTCAACACATTTATTGTTCAACTCATTTGTCTCACAGTTCCTGAAGCATTTTGTCATGCCCCTGGGCTCCTGTACAAATACAGTAGGTCCAAAAAGATTTTCTTTTTCTTATTTAAACATTAGAAAAGCAAGGAGAATGTGAAGTCCAGTCAGAAAGTGTGCATGAACTACATATCCAGGCTCCTCAAGTAGTGCCGTCTGCAAAAGACCAGGATCCTCATGAGACACAAAGTGAAGAGGAAGAAAATGAGAGCGGAGAAGGACATGTGCCCCTAGAACTGTTTGCAGAGGTACACTGTAAATTTACATTTATGCATTTAGCAGATGCTTTTATCCAAAGCAACTTACAAAAAAGGAACAAAAGCAATGCCAATTAAATGGATAGTTCACCCAAAAAATGAAAATTATCCCAAGATTTACTCACCCTGAAGCCAGCCTAGGTATATATGACTATCTTCTTTCAGACGAACACAATTAGAGATATATTTAAAATTTATTTCCAAGCTTTATAATGGTAGTGAAGGGGGGACCAGATTTTGAAGCCTAAAAAAATGCATCCATCCTTCATAAAAATAATCCATCCGGCTCCAGGGGGTTAATAAAGGCCTTCTGAAGTGAAGCAGTAGGTTTATGTAAAAAAAAACACCCATATTTAAAACTTTATTAACTAAAACAACTACCTTCTGGCAGACAACCGTACACATACTTCGCAAGTCGACTTGCACTACAAGAGTAACCCCCTGAAGCGATGTATGATGCAGGATGTAGGAGTAGCGTAAGCTTAGATGCCTCTCGTGGTTCAAACAAATAGGGCTGTGCAACAAACTCAAGTTCCTCTTCTCTTACAGTATATCCAAACCCTCAAACATTTCTCTTTAAAATTTCTCATTTTCAGACTTCCAATTCGTTATGGGTTTTTTGTTTTGCTCTATCCTCTGCACTTCTGCATTTGTCATTACGTCATGCGTTGGGTCAGGGGTTACTCTTCCACCGCAAATTGATGCGTACAGCCATCTGCCAGAAGCTAGTTATTCTAGTTAATAAAGTTTTAAATATAGATATTTTCTTAGAAAAACCCATCGCTTCACTTCAAAAGACCTTTATTAATCCCCTGGAGCCGGATGGATTATTTTTATGAAGGATGCATCCATTTTTGGGGGCTTCAAAATCTCACCCCCATTCACTTCCATTATAAAGCTTGGAAAAGTCAGGATATTTTTAAATATATCTCCAATTGTGTTCATCTGAAAGAAGATAGTCATATACCTAGGATGGCTTGAGGGTGAGTAAATCATGGGATAATCATGGCATTTTTGGGTGAACTATCCCTTTAAGAAGCAAGCAAGAGAAATGCAGAGAAGAAATAGTAGTTCCGATGTGTTTGCAAATGGCTGTAAGTATCAAAAGACACTTTTTATTTAATTTGGACTCTTGTTATTGGCTTATTGAGATGCAGCTAAATGAATGTTCTGTTTGTGTTTCTTCAGTTTCTACAGGCTGTGATGACAAAGAATTATCAACTCGCCAAAAAGCTCTGTCAGATGAGTAAGTAGCCATTTGAATTAGTATTGTTTGCTATTGTATTGTTAATCAGCATTTCTTACGTCATGATAATGATGTTTTCATCACTCTCATTCATTCTTTACATTTAGTTTTAATTTATGAGCCTCAGAACTCAGAGGCCAAGAGCTTCCTGCCTCTCATTGAAGAAAAATTACTGATAGGTGAGTTCATAATCTATCTATCTATCTATCTATCTATCTATCTATCTATCTATCTATCACTGTCTGTTTATTTTTGACGTGGTAGTTCCACTTTGCTTTGACCCTCAAATTGAAGAGTTTACATTTTTATGACAAAATCTTAAGCTTCACTACAACTTTACTCTTTAGTAGTTAAATTAACATGGATATAGCCTATTTATCTCTAAATTGCTTTAAAAAAATGTTTTGTGAAGCACTACAGACATGAATGAAAATTAAAACTAGAAGCAATGTTCCAAATGGGTAACGTTAATAATGAAATTCAAGCGTGTTGAATTCACCTTCTTCATCTGGATATCATCATAAATTCTAGAAACGGAGGATGAATCAGATGATGATGATGATGAATCTGATGAATTTGACACATCTGATGATGATGATGATGATGATGATGATGATGATGAAGACGTTGAGGATGATGACGATGAGTCCTCATCTAGCTCTGACACAGATGAAGAGTCCACTGAAAGCACAGACGATACATTATGATCATCTTCATCATAAATAAACAACAGCAAACAATCAAGTGTGGCGCGTTTTCCACAGTCTTAAGCACGCATGGTAATGTTTTGCTATTAATATGTCTTATGCTTATAGAAAATGTGTGATGTGTCCAGAATATCATGTATGCACAGATATGTCAAATACTGACATTAAATTAGCTATATTCTGCGTGAACTGTAATCTATCTCTTAGGATAATAAAATAGCTATTTCCTACTTCACTTTTTCTGTTTAGTTATTCAGAAGGCGCAAGACATTTTAGCGCCATCTGATGGAGGAAAACGAACACTATTGTTTCACACATTTGACCGGGGCCAGTTGTCACACTGGAAGGTTGTCAAAAAAGCTCATCTCAGCAACTATATTATTTTGAGTGAGAAGTCCAACTATAGCATACAAATGCTTTTTTTTCTCTTGTATGTTGAATCCAAACTTTTTCGAAATTGTCTTTAAATAGAATTTTTGTGTTTTTTTATCCTCTTGAGTAAAATTGAATAATATAGCTGTTGCACAGGTGAACACAAAACCGATCGGTGCATGCGTTAAAACGATATATGCGTTCAAATGCTTTTTTGTAGTCAGGACTGTATGCGTCTACAGAAACTGACAAAAAAAAAAAAGCACCATGAGAAACAATGACTGGAGTGAAAAGGTGTGACAACTAGCCCCAGCCTCTTCTTGACCGAGTGGAGCTGTCCAGGTGCTGAAAAGACAGCAGTGGAAACCAGTTGTCGTCAATACCGACAAGCTGGATCGGTAGAGGTTCAAAAATAAACGATCTTACAGACATGAACAGAGCAGCTCAAGTGTTTTTCCAGGGCGCTGCCCAAAAATCCTTCGTTCAAGTTCAAGTTGGTCTGTTCTCTGTTGCCACCTCGTGGATGTGTTCCAGATGTCTCGTATAGGTTATAACTGGAGCTGATCCACAAGTCGTGCATTAAATGAAAAGAAAAAAAAAAAAATTTTATATTAGGATGGAATGCTTACATTTGCTTATTGTGTCCC